>NC_031495.1:51691296-51723057 GCF_000237925.1 Schistosoma mansoni
ATAGGAAGGAAAAAAGTTATGAAGCATTTTTAATCTCAAGGATTAAAGAAAGATAAAGAGTGTATACACCTACGCCATTGTGATCGATTCTGAGCCATGTCACATAGAGTCTCCAACCATTGGTTACGATAGTCACGCGGACCCCAACTAAGTAGTCTGCATCTACCAACATGACTCAGACTAGAAGTTAGTGACTTCAAACACTAATGCCACGTTTTGGTTTGACCACCCATAACTCTCTTCCAACCATCCCCTACACTAGCCAGCATTGCGCGTTGTGGTAATCGGTGTTCAGGCATACGTAACACGTGGCCCAACCATCTCAGGTGATGAAGATTCATGACCTCATCAACTGATTTACCATCATTCCCCAATACCCTGCGTCTAACCTCACTATTACTTACCCGGTGATCCCAGCAGATGCGAGCAATATTTCTAAGGCATCTGTGGTCAAATACTAGTAACCTACGAGTATCTTCTACTCTTAATGGCCATGTTTCGCAGCCGTAAAGTAGAACAGAACGAACTGCTGCGCAGTATACTCGTCCCTTAATTGATAAACGGATATCTCGTCTTCGCCATAAGTGACATAAGTTGGCAAAAGCCAAACGAGCTTTTCGAATCCGTGAAGATATTTCGTCAGACACCAGCCCATTAGGGCTGATCAGACTTCCAAGATAAGTGAAGTTGTCGATGCGTTCGACTACTTCACTCCCTATCCTTAGTTCAGGTGTTGACGCAGGCCAGTCCTGGAGTAACAATTTACATTTGGATGGAGAGAAACGCATCCCATCTTGTGTTTGCAGTTCACGAGTCTTAGTTAGGCGCACGATAGTTATTGAGGCTAGTATTTTAGATGCTATGTTAGTCAGACTAATCCCTCTATGGTTATCACAGGATGATTTTGGCCCCTTCTTATATATTGGGACAATCAGAGATTGCGACCAGTCAGATGGGATTACATCCGTTTCCCAGATTTTAGCCAGAATATTAGTCAACCTAATCGCTAAAATTGGACCACCATATTTAAAGACATCTGGAACCAATCCATCTGCTCTTCCTCGTTTCAGATTAGTTATATCCTTCTGAACTTCAAGTATGGTCGGGGGGCCTACTTCGAGCACTTTGAATATTGATAGATTGTAACAAATCTTTTAAAAGAGAATAACTGGATGACACATTCATCCTGTGTAAAGATAATATTTCACAACAAGATGTGCTTAGGCAGTTTAACGAAGTGCATCCAGATATCCAGTTTACATCGGAGGAAGAGAGTGATGGCCGAATAGCCTTTCTGGACGTCCTCTTAACTAAGAGATCAGATGGATCGTTAAGAAGAAACATGAACAGAAAAAGTACTTGGACTGGACAGTATACACACTTCCTTAGCATTGTACCTCTACAGTACAAACGAAACCTGATCAAAACCCTTAGCTATCGAATACGCACTATATGTTCGGCGGATGTAGTTGAGAATGAGCTAAACACATTGCATAATGCTCTGAGGTAGAACGGGTATCCTAGAAAGTTTATAATTAAATATATGATCTTGAAAGTGAAAACAGGCGAATTCCAAACGGTCAAGAAAAAGTCCTTGTTCATGCGCCTACAATTCAGGGGGGATGCCTCTAGCGAAATACTTGCTCAGAGATTACGCAGATCTATCCAAAAACCTTTCAACGCAGGTGAACTACGTTTGGTGTTTTCTACGCGTCCAATGGTGACACCGAGGCTTAAAGATAAAGTTCCTAGAATGACCACTTCATTTTCTATTTATCAGTTCGACTGCTCCTGTGGAGCAAGTTATATTGGTCGAAGTTCTAGGAATTTACATTTTCGTGCTCGTGAACACCTCCCAGCGTGGCTAAGCAAAGGTCTGATGAAGAAAGTAAACAGCTCGATTTTGGCCCATTTAGTACAAACTGGTCATAGTGCCAGTATAAACCAATCTTTTTCAATTATTTATAGAGTCAGTATTTTGGCACTTGAATAAGGATATATATATACATATATATAATGACATATTTTCCAAACTTTCAAAAGTTATTGATTTATGAGTAACGGAAACAGGTCTTGTATTTTATCGTTTATTTGTTGTTGTTTTTTAGCGTTTTAGTCTAGATTTTAAAAAAACAAATACGTATAGTTGATCATGTGAAATTTTAATAAAACAAACTAAACTTTTTTTTTGTCTAACAATCCTGTTTTGTTATTTGGACTGAAACAAAAAATAATGAATGAAATTTCGAAAGAAAGTGTTTAAATTAATCTATTGAATAGGCAAAAAGAAATATCTTAAAAATAAATATCAGAATAAATTATAGTGAACAAATGCTTTGTTAATGTTGATTTATGTCAAAGATATAGTGCAATACCGATGATGATAATAACAATAGTAATAATAATTAATATCTGGTTGCAAAATTACAAAAATATTTTTATAATGTTGAGCAATTGTTTCATCTTAATATATTGGTGATAGACTGACTAGAGAAGTTAAGAGAACGTTTAATTCAGCCAACCTCTGTCTATCGTACTTGACTTGATCTATGGTGATTCCTTAACTAAAGGATAAGTTACCTAGTTACACCACTTCTATGTGTATCTACGAATTCAGCTGATCCTGTGGAGGAAGCTATATTGGGCTCACTACCAGACAACTGAGCCAAAGAGTTAGTGAACACCTCCCTTCGTGATTAGGAAAAGGTACAGTCAAAACGATACGCAGCTCGATTCTATTACACTTGATCGATAGCGGTCATCTAATAGACAGAAATAAGTCATGTAAAGTTATTTATCGTATTCCTACTAGTTTTCCTTATTAGGTTCGATCTCGTCTCTTACACATAGTAGAAGCTATTGGAATTCAAGCCAACAAACCAAGTCTTTGTGTCCATAAGAAATTTGTAATAAGTGGTTTTATTTATTAATATTTTCCATACTCTTTATTTATTTTTCTTCACACCCTCCCACTATTTTCTGTTTTTTCTCAAATATACGTTTCACAGTCCAATTATCTAAACACTTCTTTTACGTAATCTTATAATTTTTATGAATGTTATTTCAGTGTCCATATTTTCTCTAATCATTGACCTATTTCTCATTATGAAACATTTATTCAAGCCTATATTATTCTCATCACAGCTAGTACACTTGTCATCACACTACCAATTTGTACTTTTCACTTATTATTTTTAGTTATGTAATCTATTCCACTGTTATCATTGACTCATAAACTGCCTTGATTGGTTTAATAATTTCGTATATGCAAACAAATATTACTGTATATAAAAGTAAAGCCTGATGAGGATCTAGTCGAAAACAATATTATCGAAATTGCTTTTAGAAATTTTAACAGGTACAATATCATTTATGAATAATTAAAAATGATTCATCGATTCTTGAGTTATTGTTTTCTATTAAGGATTTAAATATCAAAAACAACTTGAATGAAGTAGCTAACAGTTCAGCCGTTATCACTTTATCAATGTATTGACCATTCATACGTTAAAACACATACCTGTTGTCATGTAACGGATGCTACCAAGAAGAACAAATAGGCTTTAACTTATGTGACCATACACTTTACCGTATAATTCTTCAGCTTTTTGGATAACAAATTAAAAACATAAAGACAAAATGTTCACCTCAAGACTAGCGTAACATGAATTCAATGCCATATAGAAAGGCAGGTCAATGCTGTGAAGTCTAAAACTAAAACATAGCAGATATTAAACACTTCCTTCAGTTGACTTCAATTCATGACGAAATTACTTCCAATATATTCGCTCGTATGTTTGAATTACGTTACACAATGATCTTTGAACAACACACACTAAATAATATTATACGTTATTATCTTTGTTTCCGTCTCTAGAAATGTGATTGTAGAGGCACTTTAGTTTTCAATTATAGAAATTTAGAAGTGTTGTATAAACTTACACCCAACAAATATCATTAATGTTCGTTTGTTAATTTTTTCAAAGTTACATAACTAACAAAACCAACTCTTCGACAACATTATTATAACTAAAAACGTAAAGTTAAAAGTAAGCGAAAGATTGCCAACGGATAATACAGATTATATCAAGTGAAGTTTCAGAAAATTCTGCTACTATTACTACCATGTAGGCGTAACAATAAAGAGTTACATTTAAAAAGAGGCCCCAAGCTATGGACGAGCAAATCGCAACTGAAATGACAGCTTTTATAAATACAAGAATAAAGAATTTTTCATTAAAATATTTCAACCAGGAGAGTATGATAAATGTCTAAAATTAGAACACTGTTACGATTATTATCCAAATATATACTCGTCAAATATCTAATATTTTGACTGTCATATAATAGATTGCAAAAAGGTTTCACAGGACGGTAAGTACTTTCTCTACTGATCTGTGAGCAAAACCAGCATAACTATGATACAACAATTGTCAGTCCTTCATCTTATCAGTCAGCCTGTTACTGTACTTTCATGAACATAAATTTCGGTAGAACTATGCTATAATGGCGACCTTTAGTTCCTGTCAATATTTACTCATTTATCAGACAATCGAGTTCGTGTGGCACAAATGAATAATCTAATATAGAAAAACCAAGTATATAGGACTGGTATATACATATATTTCACATTATTAGTAAACTTATTCAGGTTCATCAGAGGCTCATTAATATTAAAATCAACGTAGGTGTGACAAAAGAGCTCATCCTTTAAAAGGTCAAATACGGTCTCCTAATAATGATTTTAACGCTTTGAAATTATAAATGAAAAACCCAATTGAAAGGTCGAAGAATTGACGCTCATGAATGATGACCCGATTATTTCAAGGGTATCTTTGAAGACACACATACACTCAGCAATCATCCAAATAAATCGGCTCCACAGTCACCACGTAAACATAGACATATATGAGAGAAATCACCAAACTGCATCACGAGGCAAGCCCTAACTTGGAATCCTAGAGGGAAACAGAAAAGAGGAAGGCCGAAGAACACACTACGTCGGAAAATAGAAGCAGATATGAAAAGGATGAATAGCAACTGGGAGGAATTGCCCAGGACAGGGTTGGATGGAGAGTGTTTATGTGGGGCCTATGCTCCTCCACTAAGAGCAACAGGCTTAATTAAGTTAAATGCAACGATTTGATCGTATTCAAAAATAAAAGATCTGTTGAATGACGCTTATCAACATAAGTTAGGAAAAAAGATGGAGTTTGGTAACCAACAATAATATACAAAAAACCCACTTAGATTGACCTATCACATTAAATCGTTACCCTGGGTAAGGAAAGATAAATTTAATTGAAAAAATGCCAGATACACGTATTTTATAATTGATAAACATTTAGACAACTAAAATTGACATAGTTGGTATGATAATGGCTGCCAACAAAATACTTGAACGTTTGTTAACAACAACTGTAGCATATAAAATAACACTGTCTCTAACGAAATGAGAAACGTTAAAGAATCTTTTCAATTTTAATAGATTGCTAACATATTCAGCAGACCATCGAAATTAGTAAAAATATTGGTATATAAATTAACAATAGGTAATTTTAATAATGTGAAACATAGAATAAAGCAAACCTTATTAGAATGTAGTATTTTGTTTAAAGGTAACCAAACAACTCCTAACAGCTTATCTTTTAATAAACCTTTGGAATGTAATTCAATCAGGAGGCCGCCATCCATACGTTCTGTCTCGCTAAACAAAAAACATAAGATTAAGGAACAAACTGATAAATATAAACATAGATACATATTATTTGATCAATTATACTACCTTACTCTTAAGTAACTCCGCCTGAGGCCCCTCTGGGGTTAATGCCGGTTCCAAGCCCGGATAAAGGAGGAGGGTTGGGCATGAGGTTAGCGACCCCATCTCGTAGAAAACCAACTCGCTAAAAAAACGCTAACCAGAAAAAGTAATTCAAACCATTTAAACTCCGTCCTTGGAGTTAGAAGGTTTTCATTTACAAGAGTTATGACGTCTCATGATGAAAGCCAAGTTCCTTCGGAAGTCACGAGGCTGATGCTCCTCTGACAATCAGGGCAACCATTAATTTAGGTAAGTGGAATGTCCGTACAATATGGGAGACCGGAAGAGTCATCCAAGTTGCTGCAGAAATGAAAAGACACAACCTGGAGGCGCTTGGAGTCAGTGAAGCCCATCGGACACAGGTTGGACAACATAGTACCATCATACTTCTGTTATTATATGCCTAATTTGGCTTTCTTGTGGTAACCATGAACTATATGCTAACGATAGTCTGTGACAATTTTTCCCATTGATACAATACTCGTTAATAAACCATTAACAAAAATAAACACTGAATGGCAGTCATATTTATATCGAGGTTATAAGATATCCCAAAAATAATTTTGTTATAGAATTGATATCGCTTGAAGAATTGATTAAGACAAGAGAGCATTGAATAGTCATTTCGTCTGTGATTTAACAAATTCAGCAGTGTATATGCACAATCCTAAGCAGTAATGAACACCAACTTTCAGTTTTAGCAGCGAGTGTGATGCATTTATACGAATGAATCGGAGTTCAGAGGTCTAATTTCCTAATCGTAGTCAATGTGATATAACGCGATCTTTATGGAATACTACCACCTAGTTACTGTTTCACCCTTGACCTAGGTAAATTCACAGGTCACCTTCCCCACTAAAACTATATGAAATCCATCTCAAGGCTAGTCACTAGTGAGTACGTGCCTAAACTTATCAATAAAAACATTTTTCATGAAGACACAATACATTTATTTTTTTACAAAGTGCTTTATAGCATTTTTTTTCGATGTTGAAAAGGGTTTACAAACATTTCAGATAGCCAGTTTGACTTTTCGACATTATAGACATAAATATTTGAGAGTGCTTAAAGATTTGGAAATAAGTTTTACTTATCTGACTTTTTGCAAAAGCATGTTCAATAACTAGTCATGCTTAAGAACCATTAAAAGGTGGAATACTATTTTACTCCATATGAACAAAACAATCGATCAGCTAAACTACTGCAACTACTGCTACAGTTCAGTTATTTGTACTAGTTATATATATATAATTTTTTGCTCAATTGCCCAGAATAGAAGAGGTTCGATGAAGTAGGAAATTCGTTTACTTAAGGCTAACGATTATAGCCAACTTTCCAACTAACTTTGTGTCCTGCAATTCATTTCTTGTAAGACAAACGAGTAGTCGATCATGTTTACTCGTCTTTTATATTAAATGATTTGACTACTTATGAATAGGAACGTCTGGACAATGTGCGAGAGCGAGAGAGTCTTCCAAATTGCTGCAGAAATGAGGAAATACAACCTGGGGGTGCTTGGGATTAGTGAAACACATTGAATGCAGGTTGGACAACAACGACTATCTTCAGGGGAGCTTCTTTTATACTCCAGCCATGGAGAAGAAAATGCTCCACATACACAAGGAGTGGCATTGATGCTCTCCAAACAAGCACAAAAAATACTGATACGATGCGAATCTCATTGACCAAGGATCATCAAAGCCTCCTTCAAAACAAAGAGAGAGGGCATTACAATGAATGTCATCCAATTCTATGCGCCTAACAACGACTACAATGAAGACGTCAAAGATCGATTCTACGATAGGCTGCAGTCGATCGTCGAGAACTGTCCAACAAAGGACCTGACCATTCTGATGGGAGATTTAAATGCCAAGGTTGGAATGGACAACACTCGATACGAAGACATCATGGAACAACATGGACTGACTGGGATAAAGGAACAAAAATGGTGAGAGATTTGCAAACCTATGTGCCTTCAATAAAGTGGTCATAGGTGGCACTATATTCCAACATAAACGCATTCACAAAATCACGTTAACTTCACCGGATCACACTACACAGAACCAAATCGACCATATCTGCATCAAAAAAAGTTCAGGAGGACTATGGAGAATATGAGATCTAGGAGAGGAGCTGACATAGCAACAGATGACCACTTGCTGGTCGCCAAGATGAAATTAAAACTCAAGAAGCACTGGACAACGGGGCGGACAACATCACAAAGTCTAATACTGCTTTTCTTCGGGATACTGACAAATTCAACAAATTCAAGATTGCCCTCAATAATAAGCTTCAGGCCTTTCATGATCTACTCAATAGGGAGGGAACTAGTATGGAGAGCAACTGGAAAGAGATCAAGGAGGCGATCATTTCAACATGTCAAAAGGTTCTGGGCCACAAGAAACACCATCACAAGGAATGAATCACTGTTGGTACACTGGGTAAGATTGAAGAAAGGAGGAACAAGAAGGCAGCAATCAATACCAGCCGAACAAGCGCAGAAAAAGCCAAGGCACAAGCCGAATACACAGGAGTAAACAAGTAAGTGAAGAGGGGCATCAGAACCGACAAACGTAAATATGTGGAAGATCTATCAATGACAGCGGAAAAGGCTGCAATAGAAAGAAACATGAGGCAATTGTATCATACAACAAAGAAGGTCTCTGGAAATTACCGTAAGCCAGATCGACCAGTGGGAAGCAAGGAAGTCAAGGTAATCACCAACATTGAAGAATAACGGAACAGATGGGTAGAACACTTCAAAGAACTGTTGAAGCGACCATCTCCACTGAACCCACCCAACATCGAAGCAGCACCCACGGACCTCCCAATCGATGTTGGCCCACCAACAATTGAAGAGATCAGCATGGCCATCAGACAAATCAAGAGCGACAAAGCAACGGGACCAGATAACATTCCAGCAGAGGCACTGAAAGCACATGCAGCAGCAACTACAAAGATACTCCACATCCTCTTCAGTAAGATTTGGAATGAAGAACAAGTACCAACAGACTGGAAAGAAGGACACCTGATCGAAATACCAAAGAAAGGCGATCTCAGCAAGTTTGATAACTACAGGAGCATCACTCTTCTCTCAATATCAGGAAACGCCTTCGATAGGGTATTGTTAAACAGGATGAGGGAATTTGTAGAAGCCCAACTTTGAGACCAACAGGCTGAATTCCGTAAGGATCGATCGCGTACAGATCAAATCGCAACACTATGGATCATTGCGGAACAATCAATTGAATGGAATTCATCACTCTACATCAGCTTCATTGACTACGAGAAAGCATTTGATAGCGTGGACAGGACAACACTATGGAGGCTTCTTCGACACTACGGCGTGCCTGAGAAGATAGTCAATATCATACGGAATTCTTAAGATGGACTAAACGGCCAAATCGTTCATGGAGGACAATTCACCAACTCATTCAAGGTAAAGACCGGTGTCAGGCAAGGTTGCTTACTCTCACCCTTTCTCTTTCTCCTGATGATCGACTGGATCATGAAGACGTCCAAATCTGGGGGGGAAGCACGGAATACAATGGACAGCTAGGATGCAGCTGGACGATTTAGACTGAGCAGATGATCTGGCTCTTCTATCACACATGCAACAACAAATGCAGGAGAAGACGACCAGTGTAACAGCAGCCTCAGCAACAGTAGATCTCAATATACACAAAGGGAAAATCAAGATTCTCCGACACAACACAGCATGCACCAATCGAATCACACTTGACGGAGAAGCTCTGGAGGATGTAAAAACCTTTACATATCTGGGGAGCATCGTTGATGAACACGGTGGATCAGATGCAGATGTGAGGGCGATGATCGGCAAAGCAAGAGCAGCATATTTACAACTGAAGAACATCTGGAACTCAAAACAATTTCCAACCAACACCAAGATCAGGATTTTCAATACAAATGTCAAGACAGTTCTACTGTATGGGGCGGAGACGTGGAGAACTACGAAAGCCATCATCCAGAAGATACAAGTGTTTACTAACAGTTGTCTACGCAAAATACTTTGGATCCGTTGGCCAGACACTATCAGCAACAACCTACTGTGGGAGTGAACAAACGAGGTTTCAGAGGAGGAAGAAATCAGGAAGAAGCGCTGGAAGGGGATAGGACACACATTGAAGAAGTCACCCAATTGCGTCACAAGACAAGCCCTCACATGGGATCCTGAAGGCCAAAAGAGAAGAGGAAGACCAAGGTACACATTACGCCGCGAAATAGAGAGAGACATGAGAAGAATGAACAAAAACTGGATAGAACTAGAAAAGAAGACCCAGGATAGAGTGGGTTGGAGAATGCTGGTCGGCGGCCCATGCTATATTGGGAGTAACAGGCGCAAGTAAGTAAGTAAGTACTTATGAATAGGGAGATACATTTTCTAAGGATATTCTTGGAAGCTTAAAAGAATTGATCGACAGATTTTCATATAGGCTAAAATGAATGACTTAAATCGTCACCACAAGGCAATTATTCAGACTGCATCGGCGACTATGTTTAGTCATCTCAACCTCCAGGTGATATTTTTGGCTTGGAAATATACTGGAGAATAGGCAACTTAGCTATTGTATATTATTGTATATTATCCATACAAATAATTAGCTCTAAAAGAGCAGTGAAGCCAATAAACAATAAAATATCAACTGGTGCATAGAGAATCTAGTTTGTTGCTTTACATTTCAACAGTTAGTTCAGAACAGATAACTAGTCATACAAATTCAGTTGATCCATTAATGAAAATGAATAGTAGAAACTTACAATATAAATTCTTCGTTCCATTTCGGTGCAGTTCCTTTTACTGTTTGGGTTGAAGAATGTGCTTGTCTTAATTTAACGCTAATATACGTATTTAGCGATGAATCTGAACTTTCTAAACGTGCTTCAATAACTATAATAAAGAATTTTGAAACCAATAATAATAAATTTTGTCAAAATTCATATAAATATATCGCATCGTTCCAATTATCATTATTACTGACTACATCACTTTCCATATATAATTATTGCTTTTATTTTAACATTAGGTCAGTATGTCAAACCGTAAACGAATGCGTATTAAATACATTCTGAATAAGGAATTAACCTGCGTAACATGATAACAACAACATAAGTATACTATTCAAGAGCTTATTTACCATTATGCTCAAATCACTACAATACCATTAAACCTATTGGAGATCACAAGAGTCCAAAGAAACTGCCATTGTATAATGACTGGGTTCATCAAGTGTGACATAACAGTTTTTTAAATGTAATCATTTGGGAACAAAATGTGTAGTTCATTGAAGACAATTTATTACAGGATTCCTACAAAAAAGTTAGAAAACTTAATTGTTTGAAACATAGTGAGTTTACATGTTTTGTCTACACCAGCATGAATAACGACAGATCTGTTTTTGTTTGTAGAATATGCCTTTTATTAATTTATTAAGGTTGTGAATGTCTGCAGTTTTGACAAAAATTATCAGTTTCATATACTAGAGCAGATTATAAGCAAGTTTCAGAACCAATACAAATTTTTAAAACTTGTAAGTTTACATAACCACTAGATACCATGAATCATATTCAACAAACAGAAATGTAGTCATAGAAGTTTGCCATAAAAGTAAGGTGCATCCAAAAATACACGGTCACTAGACAATGTATTAGCAAACTTAAACGGATTGGTATGGATTTTTATTCAGAGGCCTTTTGAGCGAAAAAGACAATTTTAGACATTGTAAAATTTTATGAACTCGATAATATGTACCTCGGTAAAAAAGCTAAGGAATAAAACGTTTGAAAAAGAGGAATATACAACTGTTGGTTTTAAAAATCGAAGATACTTAATTCTTGTCTATCTTTTTCATATCCTTGTTCCTCACTAGTCAACTGTGATGGACAGATAACAATTGATGAGCAACGACTATTTTATGAATGCTACTTGATATTTTACTAACAAATATTTAGTATGAAGTAAAACATATATGTTCAACTCCGTTAAAACTAATTTGAAACTGCACCCACACTTTATTATGCAAGAAATTTCCCCAAAAGGCAAATGAGACTGAGCAACAGAATCGTCCGATAGGTTCATAATCTAACCTTATATTCGTTCCATTGAAAAGCAAAGTATTTTTACCCATGGACATAACCCAGATGTAATATCAACATTTAAACGTTTAATGCCATTAAAAACCAAGTAGATGGTGTGATTATTACAAAACTTAATTAAGATCCACTTTCTGTAGCTCCCAACCCTTTATATGATATATTGAACAACGATAACATTTATATACTTTATCAGACACTTTATTCGTTTGATGTACCGGGCTTTTTCAAAATAAATCAAAAAGTTGGCTTATTTAGTATACTGGCTTCTAAAGACATGCATCTTCTTCAAAAACTAGAGGCATTGGAGTCAAAAGTCCAATTATCCACTTAGACCAAATTACTCTATCATTTGATGTTGAGAAGTGGGGAGAATACGAGACTACAGTAATCAATGACAGCTTTGTATCAGTATAAACGGTGGAGATTTACATACATATATTACATAACTGGCTAAAACATGATTTCGTGTCTTCAGAAAATTCTTTTCATGTGGTTGTAAGTAAAATGGTTTGTGAAGGAATACATGCCAAAATCTTATTACACAAGCTTGTTATACTTTATAACAGAACTGAAGTAGTAGCCAACGGAATCATGAGGATTCACACTGAAAAAAATAAGGACTAATATTCATTGGTCGGTCAGCTGCTTTCAATAATGTTCCAATCATATGTATGCGATAGCAAAAGTTGTCATTCTATATTAGCACAACAAGATAAAGCTAACAAGATGGATATAAAAGGGGATCGAAGTAATCGAGTAGCGATATCTACATGAAACTTTAGTCTTTAGAAACAGAGCATGAGAAAACAGCAAAAAGATACAAATAAGAGAGAACTGGAATTTAAGGTCTAGAAGAGACAAGCGATTAGTGCCTTTTGAGCCATATCACCCATAGCATCTAACCACCGATTTCTGTTGCCATTCAGACCTCAATCGTAAATGTTTTGAAACCAGTTATGGTCAAAAACCTGCTACCTATCTATATACACTATCCACAAAGGCTGAAGATCAACACCGATATAGAGAAAGACACTTAGTTGGAATACAGGATAAACGTTTTGTAGATAAGAAAAACAAAGACATCGGATTAACTAAAACAAAAACAGATTTACTTGAAACTTATGATCAAGAAAGAGGTTTAGGCTTTGAGATAGCTGGAAGACCTTTGATGAAAAAATCAGGCTGATTTTGATAAACCTTTAACTAAAAGACATCACTGATAGAATGTTGAGTAATAATTATGGCAAATAGGTTGAACAAGATATTGAAGACGGAAGAACAACTAGTTACATACAACACTTTTTGTGGCACAGTTGATACCAAGTTAACCACTATGCTGTATAAACATGTTTGGAAGAGCATTTATATCTACATCATCAAAACATCAAACTATAAAATTTGTACTTTCCGTGAAACTTCGGCCACAAGATGGTGTTGCCTTGGAAGCTGGACCGGTCAATAACGTTAAACTAGAAACAATTGGCTGAAGTAATATAGGTATACCTAAAATATTTTTGCTAGCTTTACTTCTAGACATTGCAATTTCAAATACAAAAGATGTCAATAGACTTTCTCAGGACGAGTAGCTTACACAGGCACATCACCAAATATCAAGTTACTACTGGTTTTCTCCGAATAATTTGACCAAAAACCCAAATTCATCAACAAAGGTAATTTGTGATGGAAAAACAGCAAACAACAAAGCTGATTAACACTTTGACGCATGAAAGTTGCAAATTAATCATTCACCAGAACTGTTAGATGACAGCATAAATAAGAGCTCTATGGCTAACGGTATGCTTGTAATGACTCCCATATAATGCTAATCTACAAAGAGTAAGTTACATCAAACATTTGGCAAACTTCATGACGCGCTTTAAAGACTAAACAGAACATCATGAATAAGCATCTCAAAAGCTAAATAAGAAACGTTTTGAGTATGAACATGTATAAGAATAATAATTTATAAAATCTTATAAGGTTGTTTTCACTATAAATACATTAGAGAGCTGTTGAAATGATAACCAAACCCTAAAACTACCTGGGCGTATTTTTTCTAACATTTATCACTATCTATATACCTATCATAACATACTGGGAAATAGTCTCGCCGTAAAATGTCCTAACAGAATTAAAGTTTTTGAAGAAATAACTCTAGTGCATAATGAAGAAAAAGTCTATGCATACAGACTAAGAGTTCAACCATAAACCCACCAAAATTGAAAACTCTACGGTGCGAAAGTGCCACGATTATATCAACCTAAATTCCTGGTAAGTATGACTAGATTACAACAATGTACAGTGGGAAAACGTGAAGCACGACATACTCATCTAAAGTTAGAAAACTCTCAGCAGATAAAATTGATTATTGATGAAAAAGACATTTATTTTCATTCATAATTTAATCTTAAGACAAATTGATAGTGGCTGTGAAGCTTAGCATTATATTAACGATAGTCTGTACTTCTACCTGGTATAATCCATTTCCATTGAGAAAAAATATTTTGAAAGCGTGTTTTAGTGGCATCCATATCCTCGTCAAACTTACTTTTAATGCAAAGAAGCGGCATAACTCGATATTGAGAACTCCACCATCCCGCTGAAGCAAAATGACCTAGCCTCTATTACAACCTTATTAGTTCATATAAATGAAAGATTAGAACAAACATGTGTTGATGCAAAAAATGTAGTAAAGGCCCAAAGGACTTGATATTGAATCGTCACAATGGAATTTTCACATTCATTAGGTTGAGAACCTTATTACATTTAGTTTATTGTGTCCATTATTTCGTGTTAATATTATAGTGAAGGTGTTTCTGAAGAAATGGAAAATGTGTACCCTGTACCGAGGTTCCGGGCCAGTTAGCACTGGAATACTGGTATCTTTTCATACAGATACAGATATATGAAACAAGTAGCAGTAATAGAGCTGCTGGCAAGTCAGTATAAATTTTTGTATGAAGTTCTTAAAAATATATGTCTCTTGTTTAAGGACTCACTTGCTCACAGCCTCTATTCAAACATGGTATTCGCTTCTTATTCGTTGTATTCTGAATTCGATGTGTGAAGGATCTTGGCAATGACATCAACAGATCCTGGCCTATTAGGAATATCCAGTTTACTAAGAGGCCTGTATGGTATATTTACGGTTTCGCGAGTGTGTATCATGTCCTGTACATGACTTTTTCACACCTCATCATTTTCTCTTTATGTCACATATCTACAGGTAGAGATCGCTCAGTCGTGCCGAGACATTATCGACACAACATCTTCAATACTTTGCTCAAGCAACCATTAAGCTCATCACAGTACGATCTTGTTGGCTTGGTATGAATAAACGTGTAAGGGAGTGGGCAAATTTTTGTGTAAAGTGCCAGAAACCTGAGGTGGCTAGACACAATAAATGTCCTTTGGACTCCTTTCGACTCCCGAAGTTTATTTCTAACATGTTCATCCTGACTTAGTAGGACTCATACCAAATTCGAATAGATACTCTCATCTCCTAACGTGCGTGGACCATTTCACATGGTGGTCAAAATCAGTACCCATCAAAAACATTACTGCCGAAACAGTAGCCCACGCCATAATCTGATGATGGGTAGCAAACTTCAGCTGTCCTTCCACTATCACTATAGACCACAGACGCCAGTTCGAATCTGGGCTCTTACATTGTCTTACAGGAGTGCTAGCAAACACGCGACTCCGAACGACCATACACAAACCAACAGGTTGATAGAACAATTCCACCGATAATGGAAAGCTTAGCTGTCGCCTGCAAAACATTCACAGTAGGCTGACCCTTTTCTGCTACTGTTGTTCGGAATTCGAAATGCAGTGAAAGCTGGCACTGGATCGACTCCAGCACAATTTCCTTACCCAACAATAATCCGAATTTTACGGAATTTGTGGATCCTCCGCCCTCGTCAATGAATATGGATCTAAACTCCTACATGAGCAGGCTTAGAAACGTAATGCGTTCAGTTAAACCTGTCTGCAATCAACTGATATTTTTGTTCAATCTGACTCACAACATACTAAACACAACTTCGTACGTCGTGACTCGTTACGATGACCTCTCGATATGACAAAAGAAGAAACCTTCGAAGTCCTGAATACTATAACCTTGATAAAAGCGGAACTAAAAATAGTCAGCACTGACCTACTTAAAGCCATGTATCTAGTAAGAAGCCTTAATAATGATGAATTTTTTCCGGTACACTGAAAAGACATGTGCCTCACGATTACGAACCCCGTCCGATAATCCACAACTATGACGTAACTTCCCTTTGATCTGACAACTAGACGGAAACAACGTGATCTGAATAAACGGAGGTATTTCAGGTACACTTAAACGAGTACTGCTCATAGGTTAATGAGTGTCTGGTTGAATTTTTATGTCAAGAAAAACAAAAACATACATTGTTTCACTAACATTCTTACACATGTGTATATTTCCTCTCCCAAGAAACCATTCTGCAAAATTTATTCTTACTGTATCTCATGTTAACGATACACATGTATACCATTTTTCTTCTTTTTTCGCATGTCTTACATCTTTACGTATGCACAGGTGTATTTCGAAATCCACTTACAATATCTGTTTTTTCTCTTCCAGGACGTCTGAGAAAGATGAGAAACGGCATAAGATTGTCAAGAATCGAAGTTTTCTTTGTATGTGTTTTCCATTACCATATTGTACCGCATGGCTCCTTATGGTAGGGAGAGGGGAACAGATCCTGCCGGACATAGTTAGCTAATAGAGTGTTCACCAACGACGAACTCGTTAGGTTTAAAATTCTGTTTGACCATGGTTTAGGGTCATTGCCACTTCATCATAGAAGGGCTGGCTGTAGTGGTAAATGTATCCCCAAACCAAGATTTATCTGTCTTCGAACTTGATGTTAACCTTATTAGCTTTCCTGACACATCTAACTGAAGGCGCTTGGTTATTCATCCTCACCAGGTCGAGGGTAGGTACGCCATTTTAAGCATCCGTTGAAACTGTTGACTAGCTGAGACCAAACGCTCTTCGAAAATAAATATTATCAAACTGGGTTTTATGCATCAGCTGGATGTAAACAAAGAAGTGATAGGTAAAAGAGGAACATTATAAGTAGTAATTGTAAAGTGTGATCGATAAACGAACCCAAAAATGATAACTCAAACGCACGACACCACATTAACTTTCTCTGACCTTGTATGACTGTGTCTTGTTTATTCACCAATCAATATTTTGTGTTCATTATAAAACAATATTTGCTTTTCGCCTCATCTGGTTACTATTCGGTATGTTATTTATGTCTCTCACTTTCCCTGTTAAACAGACTGTATTGTTTATTTTGTATACTAGCAGTGTTAATTCACGTTTAAGACACCACTGGGAAATTATTTTCCTTAAAGTTTCGAACAATAAATTCGATATACCTACTGAGATGACTTCCAATGAGTACTACGATTCCGATGGGATTCCAGAGTTGTCACCCCATCATCCGGGAGATTATGACGAAGACCAGCTTGAAATGGATGTGTAGATGGCATCGACTCTACATTGACTATGATCGCCACCAGAGTAAGATTACGCAATAGAAAACAACTCAGTTCCTTTGATAGGTCGCAAACCAGAAGGCTGTAATTGGTCCAAATAAGGTACATTTATTGGCGATCTCGTGGTATCGAGAGAATACCGAGACGTGCCAAAGGGTACAGGCAAAAAGGGAAGAGCACAATAAAGTTCGAACGAACAAGATAGACAACGGAACGAAAAGTGACTTTGCTAAAGTTAAACAAAAATGAGTATAGTAAATTAATCACTTATACAATTGTTTATAATAATAATTGTTTCCATTATACCAATCGCGTTCTCGTCGTGAAAAGTAAATCACTACAGATGAACCCAAATAACAATAACCTGATAGAACAAGAGTTAGACAGGTGACGTATAACCCAGTTGGAGAGAGAAATCGAAATCACATCGCCAGGGAAGTAAAAGTTTCACCCAATCAGTAAGCAACAGCGAGAATGCAATATTAAAAGCTCTGTATTTACCAAAGAGAGAAATCTTAAGATATGAAATTACCGATAAATTGTTGGAATCTTTATTAGAAATTTCGAAGAACGAATCGGGAGTGAGAACATTGGACTTAGAGCTAAGTTAAATTTCCTGGTTCAATATTGCGATGAAGAAGTGAGAGTCTCTATCCTTCATTGCACTATGCTTGAACCGGCGATAGGTGATTATCAGGCAATAAAGCTTTAAGAGGAAACGTTCGACCAAGAACACATTAAAGCACGCTCGCTTATCGACAACTTGTTAAACTTTCCAAATATAAGAAGGAATCAACCAGAGTTAATAATTACACCTGCAGGACATTTCTTCGGACAAAATTACTGGCTCAAGCATACTAGAAGTAAAGTCTGTGAATAGGATCCAATAGTTATACATATAATGAAGTATATGTGCAAGCTAAGTAGGTTTTCATGTTAAAGCATAATGGAGAATTATCCATAAACATATTTTTACGACGTTAACAAAGTATTGCTATCACTGCGCGATCATCAAGTGTAACGTTACATAATAGACAAAACCTTGAGGGTTGCTGTGCTTTTCAATATTTTACATTTGTAGAATGTTGCCATAGAAAAATGTGTATAGCATTGTCTCGAAATGTTTTTATGGTCGTGTTGCACGTTAGGCGTCCGAAATCTATGTCATCCTTTGGTTAACCAAATGTAATTATTTTGTATATCTATGATTACATTGGAAATTCCTTATTGAAAGCTTATTCACCCCCTCTTTAGACTTCTAAATAGTCGTAATCCAACTCTTTCAGCGTAAGACGAGTTGTTTCCCATTATGAATGCATATAATGCAGCCCAACATTATCGACCCATCAAGTAACCATTAGTTGTCACTTTCATATAGCTTCGGAAAAGGATCAAGATTTGGGGTTATTTATTTATTACGGGCAACATAACCATCTAACCATATATCACATTTATCTCCTCATTCACGATTCTTACCTTTCGCACTAAAAAAAAAACTTTGAGGCTGCATTTAATGGATTGTCCTCTGCATAATTACCACACTTCACTATCGTTGGTAAGACTCGGCTTACTCCTAATGATCTCTCAGATGCTAGGCTTTGCCTGGCAAAAAACTCTAAAAGTATGATTTAAAGAGCGAAGTATGTCAGTCGTTGTCATAATCGTTGACTGGGCTCTTAGTTACCAGGATCTTAGGCTCTCAGACCTGAATTATTCTGATGGTTATTATCTAGTGAATCAGTTGACAACGTCGTTTGAATATACAGTGATTTTTCGCCATTATGTTTTCCAATCACAATTAAGGTTGTTGATTAAATATGTGTCCTTAGTAGTGAAAATATTTACCGGGCTTTTTTTACATTGTCTGTCTCACTAAACAATTTTGTTCCACATATTAAAATTATAGTTTTCTGGTTTTGAAATATATAACTTTCACTTTCTCGCTTAATAGATCTGATCATATACTTCCATTTATAATTAGTAACCTCCAGATGCTCATGTTTCTACTTGCGTTTGATAGTAACGATTGGTTAGTTTCCTCGATGTTTACCACAAACGTCCCACCTGTTAAAAATTAATCATATTATCCAACATCACTCATGTACTCTACTAATCTTTACCGCTACGTGCCTTAACTTGTTCTAGTTTTTGAGTTGAAAAACGCGTTGATGTCTTTGGCTTGTCGTGACTGAGTGGTCTGTCATGCTTTAAACACAACTTTTAATTGGCAAGTATCCTGTTAATGTCACTAGTGGTTCTAATTGAACAATTTTGACTGTCAGTCATACATCAAGACATTTTCGGGACTTGGTTAGTCAAAGCAAATGTAGGAGCTTAACAGGTTGTTCACGGAATGAAACGATATAGAGTTTTGAATAAACCTTGAGGTTGCGACGGATAATGTATGCAAATTAAGACTATGTAATGTGTAACCGCCAGCCATATTGTCAAATATTTCAGTCCACTCTAATTTTTTTTGTAAAACCAGTGGTCATTATTGAGATAGCGTGTAACAAGTAAGCTTAAGAACTGTATTTCCATCTAATAGATTAATGAATGAGCTGCAAACCCCTGTGTTTCAGTCGGCAATATATATATGTATATATATAACCAGTTGTTACAAACAATTGGGATTTCAGTGACTAACATGAGACTTCTCCAGTTTCGATATCGCATTGGCTTTTATTATTCACATCAATTCATGGTTAGGTCCAGATCTCATTTAATAAGGTTTGCGATCCTATTAGGTTAGTTTGCAAAAACCAGTTGATTTATTTCATCTGATGCACCGGGTCACTAGATTTATTTATTTATTTATTTAAACACATAAATATTGGTACAAGGAAGCACCAGATACATATGCGCCATACAAATCTCATTCGATTTGCTTGAGGGCTGTGATACCGCCCAGGTGCCCGAACTGAAGCAGGTGGTTTTCTTAGGGGGCCACACCCGGAGCCTTTGACCGAAAGATCTGATCCACAAGGCAGTGGAGCATCGTGAGGAGATGCAGTCCCATGATAGCCGGTGATCAACGATTGATTCGTACGCCATTTGTTCTCTCAGAATATTGGAGCCCATGTGCACCATTGGTTTGGAATCAGGGTTTTCCAACTCCCCTAGGTGGACCCTCCGTGTCCACCAACCCGGTTAAAGCGCCGGACATTCGCTTTTCGTCCTCTCAATTTCGTGAACAACACCCCCGCCACGAGAAGGCAGTGAGTAGGACTTCCCTGGCAGAGGCTATATATTCGCTGGCCATGTGAGAGCATTTGGAGAGGGAGAACGGACTCTCCCCACTCTCGGCCGTACCAGGGCATTTGGGGTCACTAGATGGTTTCTTTTTTACGCTTATTTCATGCACGGATTGATACATATATGTATTTCCTTGACTAGTTATCTTCACGAAATGAATTTAGTCCGTCAATAAACTTACAATATGTTTTCTCTTTACAGTTCCGGATACTCATTTATTCCTATTAGAAAAAAGTTCATTTTCCTCTTAAAAGTATCTGCTACGGCAGACTAGACACTTGGAATTCGTCCTTTCAAAACGGCTTCAAAAATGAATGGATTTGTAAGACAAGGTGTCGTTCGTGATGAAAACGGTATATCTTTATTTATTAGTAGTTTAAATCTTGTCCTATAGGTAATTTGATAATCCCCCCGACCCAACGACCCGATGGTACATGGAGAAAAGCCGTTCGTGTTAAAGAGGGATATATTCCTCAAGAAGAAGTTCCACTGTAGGTTATGTCTCTTCTTCATTTGTACCAAGTTTTATGAATTGTCTTAGTATTTATTATTAATTTTACGACTCAAAAAATATTTGGTGCATCTAAATTCTCTCCGTAAAATGACAAAAATGAAAATCTTCAAAATTAAAGGAATAAAACATGATTTCACTGGTAAATTGAAGTTTGGTAGCATTAAAATAAATCTGCAAAGATATTTCCCAACTACCTTAAATCTACCTAAATCTGATCCTGTCATAACCCCTGAAGTACGTGATCTGTCAAACTTAGCCTAAGTGAGTTTCTACATATCAGTCAAAGTCTACGAGCATTTTTAAATTGACATTCAGAAAATTATTCGTCTGTTGAAGATAAATTAATCTAGTCGACGAGTTTTCGGACTTTCGACCGAAGTATTCAAAGTTTGGCAAAAGTTTATGGAAGTCTGAATGCTCTAATTAGGCATCTACGGAATGAGAATAGGCATATTCCATGATAGATTAATATAGGTTATCAATGATTAAGTAGAATTTGATGCCTATTTACAACTAACAACCGTCTGTGTTGTTACTTCGTATCCGTTCTTTTTTATTCAGAAATCATGCGTCAGTGGCGTGAATATACACGCAAGATTACTGTTGTCTGGAAACGAACTATACTTTATGTATCGAATTCATTCTGGTAGGCAGAACAATAGATATCCAAATTGCTTAGTTGTTGGCAACTTATATGCTTGTGTCCGCAAAATGACTTCTTAAACGAGTTCCTCACATACAAATTATTCAACTTCTTGTTTCATCTGTCGGCGTTAGCTTTGAGATTGATTAATTCATTGACTAGTAAAAAGATTTTGCATCGTATACGTTACGCTTTTTCTTTTGAAAATCCAGTTACCGATCTTCTGGTGTACAAATCCTTGAGAAGAAATCGCAGTTCGTCATCCCAGGTTTGACAAAAGAGGATGCGAACAAGCTAAAGCTAGAACGACAAAAACAGTCACAATCTGATACATCAGCATCAAACCCAGTCCTTAAAAAGAAAAAGTCTAATAAATCGAAATGCAAACAAACTGATGTCCAATCTTCAGGTTAGTGCAGAAATTAATTCTTCAACTCACGATCTAGCCCACTTAATATATATATATATATATATATATATATATATGCTAAAACTAGATTTTCCATAACCAGCAGACGTAAGTATTTTCTATAACATATGTTCCACATATGTATTATCAACTCGTATGAAAATATTACATGGGTCACGAAATAATAAGAATGTAGATCAAAGCCCCAGTTAAATCGTTATATAGATATTCATTTAAACAGATAAACCAGCTTCAAATGAATCAGTTAGATACTTCTGATAAATTTAAATTTCTTGGTTATTAACCAACTGTTCATTCGTATTTTAAAGATCAATATTTTTTTCTATCAGTAGAATAATAACGCCATACAGTGTAAAATAACTATGTTGTAAAAAGCTAGGAAATGAAAATCCACAAAACCTTGCAAAATATTAAAGAGCAAAATTCAAATGAGGTTATAGTTAAAGCGAATTTCCACTTTTTTTAAGAGTAAATTTTGCTATTGATATCACAAAATAAAACTTTGTCATCTTTATAGCAGCTGATTTAGATTTCACAATCAAGTTTTTGAGTCTTTATAATTTCAATGAGAGAGTTCTGATGAACTGCATAATTATCCTTCATCCAACGATATCATATTGCTAGATATAATATGTAATACGTTACTTACGATAATACTTCATGTTCTTACCGATTCATGTGAATTTACCGGACTTCACTGATAACCTGCAATATCCATTGCTTCTATCATTTCTGTGTAGTCGGTTCCTTATAGCTATCATCACCACAAGTTACATGTAGCAAGATCTTAGATAAATACTCCATAAAGTCATCATTCATATGAGTCTACTAAAAAAAAGTGTTTTGATGTAGTTCGAAATTGCTTTGATTTGATTTTTAGGAACATCAAAGCAAACAGAACTGGATTCACCAAAGCTTACAAAACCCAGTACAACTTCATCTGATTACTCTGACAAGGTGAACATTGAAATTCCAAGTGATGCAACCGTGACTACCACTGAAAATATTGATCGACAGCTTAGACGTGAACATAAACGATTACTCCAAATAGAAGAGATAGAGAAAAAGAAACAAGCTGGAGAGAATTTAAACAAAGACCAATTGATAAAGTTAGGCCACAAACAAGCTGTTGAACAGCTCATTGAACAGTTGACGTTACTTAAAACTAACTGACGTTTTCTTGCCCTTTTTCAACAGCAGAATCGATTTCGTTTTTTTACTTTTTCTGTTTACCCCGCTCCGCGTTGTTTCAAGTGTTTTTAAATCGAAAACAACAGAACTAAACTAGAAAAGATTAAGAATACACTGATGAATTTATTGAATAATTAATCAACTACCAATAAGCATATGTTGTTAGTTAATAATACTAAATCAAACAAACGAATGTGGTATAACGGCATTTGTGCATGGTCAATATACATGCTTTTTTTCCATGAGCGTTTTCTAAACTTCAATTGTTATGTGGAAAAATATGGTACTTTGAATATCTTTTACAATATGTTTGTATAATCGATGTAATATATAAATTATAATCATCATACTTATTTTGTTATATAAAAAAGTACTATTGTTTGTCGAGACAAAATTTGACAAGTGTGTACCTATTTAACTCAAAGCTTAGTTATGATTACAAAAACAATTTCAAGAACGAATCATGTTACAGGATGTAATTATTTTGTGCAATATTAATTGTATTTATGAAGAAAAAACAACAACTTCAGATTAATAGTTAATATGTAGTTTGCTAACAGTATGAAATATTTTAATACTATTCTTGTCATGTATTATGCATATTATGATATACAAATTTTGCTGTAAATAAAATTATTGTAATCATAGAGAATTATATCATGGTGAATTTTATGCATTTTCCGCGAATCCAATATGAAGCATCTGAACATCAAACAAAATGGTTGGAAGTATACGAGCGAATGAACAGATGCTTCTTATAAACGATTAAAAAACAAAATATCCCAAGTATTTTTGTTACACTGTTAAGTCTTGGTAAAGGTTAATCAACATAATAACCCTTGTCGGTTTTGATATGACAACTCATTATCAACTTTGTTCAATATGATAAGTGTCAAGTTTCGTTCTATGTAACATTTATACCCTGTATCTGCTATGACTTATACCGTGATCGATTAACACGTGACGAAATCGTCAATCAGAATATCGACGTCTATGACCTTGTCCCTGTGGTAAACCAATGACGCGTCAACCAGCACTAGCAGCTTTGAGTGAACTCCGAATCCTTACTGGTCCTCAAGTATAGTAGCTTCTCGCCTTTCCCTGCTAGTTGAGTCCAGAACACTATATTAGTCTCCACTGTGTGAATGATATACTTCAGAAATACGTAGTTTACATACAAGCAAACCAGATCGCATCCCATCATAAGATAAAAATAACAGTTATACAAGATCAAGCCAAAAGTAGCTGTATGGGAGACTGCAAATAATAGATTGCGAATAAATTAAGATTAGTAAGTCATACGATAGTGGTCAATAGGTCAAATTAAAGCTTATGATAATACCACTTTAGTAATAGTATGTAATGTGAAGTGAGTGGTTTGTTGGTGAATCCTCTTTATCTTCCTAAAGTTTTCTCAGCACAAGTGGTTGAAATCTAGTTGATGTGTAATGTGGTTGCTTGTTACCAGTGTTGCTCTGTTACATAGATTGTGTGCTCCCCGACTCCTAGGTTAGTGGTTGTTTTTTCCATGGGCTGGCATATTCAATCTATCAACATGTATATCAATAAACACACTACTTGTGGACATACTTTGGTGGCTTACTTTCTCCTCACTGAAGTTTCTACACATTCGATAAATAAACCAACTGGCCTGAAAAAAGCTAAACGTTATCAAACTGTTACCTTTGATCTACGAATCTGCACCATCTCATGGTATGCAAGTGAAAATATTTTACTGCAAAAATAACTAAAACAAGCAGACCTATTATGTATTCTGCATACAAAAAATTTTTAAAAATTAAAACACAACGAAAATGATATATTCACATGTACTTTTTCGACTGTGAGCATAATGTTTCTAGAAACGAAATCGCATGTCAAAAGCAGTTATATTAAATTTAAGTGAATTTACGGGTTACTGGTGTAAATTTGACTAAACACTTTTTTTAAACATAAAGGAGAAAAAACATTTCGAGAGGTGTACATTCAGTTAAATAAATTGTTGTGGTGGTAGTTTGTTTTCCTAAACGATATATATAAAGCAAATATTATTATGAGAAAAATAGGAGAGGAGGAGATACATATACATATTTGTTATATAATAATATCAAAATCATCACAACATACAGAGATTATTTAATCGTGTAGTAGGATGTGGAAGAGATACGCTTATAAAACAATAGCATTGCACTAATACACATAAACAACTATCTTGAGAATGGAAAACAAAGAAAATGCTTTGACAATTTTCATTAGTTTTTGTTTGAGAAAAAGAAGTACAACCAGCTTGTTGGTGGTGACAACGACGCTTATCCTTCGAATGTTTTTCCTGGTTTATTCATATATATATATATATATATATATATATATATTGTTTACTCATTATCTTTTCATTAAAACAGACAGAAGAAAAAGAAATCAACTGAGGAAAATGCATACAACAAATAAAATTCACCAGAAATTTTAAAAAATATAAACAAACAAAAGCCACATTAAATCAAAATGACAATATGCACACATATATAGTTAAACTTAAAATTTGTGTTGAAAGACAACCAAGATTTACATAGAGAAAAAAAAACTTTGAGCAATAGTAATAAGTAAGAACAATAAAGGGGAATACAAATAGGCAAATATTACATTGTTATAAAAAGCATGCATACTATATATGTATATACTGAAATTTAATAATTAGTATTCATGTTTCTTATGAAGCAGAAATTCTTTGTAATTCAACAAATGATTTGTACGTGTGAATTACTATACACAAATGCAATTCTTTTGTCTATCAGTTAAAGAAGTAAATTGAGATCAATGTGATTACAAAATGTGTGTATATGAGACACTGGAGAGTCTGGTGTACACGTACTTAAAAAAATTAGTCAATAATGATATTCTTAATAGAATAAAACGATAGAATAGTAATGTAGGACGGATATTAGGAGGTTCGAAAGGACTTGCCCAAAAATGGTAACTAAAGTCAGTCAATAATTAAATTGTCACGTTATTGCAGAATGTAGAGAAAAACATTAATCAGTTGGTACAGCTATTTCAAGATATAATGGCACGTCGAAATGAAGGTGAAGATGTTAAGTTATCCAAACTGCCCCATTTTTTCTTGGTAAGATACTTTTGAACAATATCATGAAATTGATCGTCCATTACTCGTGAAAATGCCTAAATATAAGTTAATAATCAGAAACTTTCAGTAAAGTAGCTATGCAATCATAAATTTATATAATAATAATAATCATTTCTACTCATTTTATTTCTGCAATACATTCATCAACACACTTTGAATTCCGAATCCTTGAAATGTTGATAATTTACTAAGATATTTAAGTCTAATCGTCTTTTAACTTTTTCTAGAGGTCTTAAAGAATGTAGGACAGTTGATGGTATACTCGAACTTTCATAGCACAATGAAAGGTATGTCATATACGGATTACGTCACAGCTTATTACGTGAATTAATTTATTTATTCTTCCCGAAATACTTTCATAAAATCGCAGTTATATAGTACGTCACAGAAATCGTGTACAGGTATTCGTTCATCAGAGTATTACTTTACGAAGTTGAACTCAAGTACTTCGAATTAAACTGGACTGGTAGATGCAACAGGTTGAAAAACGCAGGCACTTTAACAAGGGATTGCCACATGACAGGTGCTTCGGTTTAATGTTTGAAAGACACTTGCTTCAGGAAAGATTACTGGACAGTAGTATCACAGTTCTTAAACAAATTATAGTGTGAAACACTAAAATATGAGCTTGATTCTATCTAACTTTAAATCCGAATAATTACTAAGTTCAACCATCATAATCAATATAGTACGACATGATAGAATAAACAAGCCCTAGTATCTTGATATTATAATTTATTTATCATACGGTTTGGGAAATGCAATATTTTATAGATATCGAAATGAAACATTATCTTACTAAGACTTCATGTTTAGATAGTAGTGATTTTAAAAAAAACAACAGTGAACGTTGCTTATAAATAAGGACTACAAGTATATAGCTATTCGAACATCCGAATGTTATTCGTTAGTCTCACAAAAAAACTTTTAAAACCTTTACTAGTTCTTATTTCATTAATTAACTTCTTTTTCATAGGAAATGGAATAGATATCTTTCACAGTAATTCCAAGTTGATATACTATCCCAATAAAATCGTAATAATAAAAACGGTAAATATAACCAATATAGTTCATATATACATACCTCAAGTTTATAGGCACGATCAGTGGATAATAAAGTTGGCTGATAACTAGGTCCACATAGTGATCTGATATCAAAATAATATTTCGCATAAACTGAACTAGGTACATTAATATTGAATTGAATTATTTCCAAAAATCGTCTTTCCAATTCATTGCTAATAAAAGAAGGAAATTTTTACAACAACAAAAAAGTTATCATTAAGTAGTGAAATTGATTTTTAAAAAATTCAACCAGACAAAAATTACGAACACAATAAACTGACGAATATTTTGAGATTTTATAGTTGAAATCATGAGTTAATTGAAGCTAGACCACCATGTAAAGCTTGGACGGGACGAGACTGATAGGTCCTGGGTTCGAATCTCGCGAGGCGGGATCGTGGATGCGCACTGCTGAGGAGTCCCACAACAGGACGAAACGGCATTCCAGTGCTTCCAGGTTTTCCATGGTGGTCTAGCTTCAGTTGACTCATGATTTCAACTAAAAAATTACTGGAATCTCCACACAAACCCGTTCTGATTTTGAGAAAATGTTTATCAATGGCAACAATTAAACAAAACAGAAAAACGGTAAGTTTACGAATAAATTCAGAACGTTTACAGTGGATATATATATACATATATCCAAAAAAACTAATATTAACAATTTTAGTCATTTTCGTGAAAAAACCTACAAGTTTTTATTTCTGTAGATAATCTAAATTTGAACTTAGGAATTCTATGTTTGGATATCACTTTTTTAGATTTCATCATGATGAGATTTTATTTTCTGAATTCCCGTGTATAACAGTCAAAGTAGAAAGATGGAAAAAATATATGGATTACGTACAATTCAACGATATCACCCATACATTGTACACACTAGTCAAGTCACATAATATCTTGAGGTTATAAGTTAGATAAAATTATGAATAAATATAAGTAAATAGATTACTCAGCCGTCGAAATTCACCACTCACATGTTCATGGAGTTTTCCTATCTGTAAGTATAAATGAGCTGTAGGCACTCTAATCGGCTTTCGACAAAAACAGTTTCCTATATAGTTTCAGCTTTAATCTCTGTCTAGTTTATCTGATTAGGTGTCTAGGTATGTGGGCAGTATCCTTATCGAATCACAGGTGATAAGAGTATACCAAAGTTACAACTGTTACGTGTGGTATGATGTCTAAATATTTGAAACACAAATAGAAATAGCACCATAAAATCTTGAACAAAAAAGTATAGGTTCAACTTCTCAAGGAATGGTATTAAAGTTTAGTGAATCACTGATAGATGTTAAGCCCCTCCACAAAGTTGGCTAATTATGCATAACTGTTTAAAAAAGTTTGAAATATTACTTTCTATCAAATTGAGGGCTCCAATTAAAACATTTGACCAACAGTAACTGATCTTGTAGACCATTGATATGTTTTAATCTCATTATTCTTAGTTTATTTCCCAACTAAATCCTTAATTTAGTTGGTATATGAAACTTTAAATACAGTAGAAGGAAATTAGATAGCAAAAGGCATTGAGTTAAAGGAAATTTCATGTGTATATATCAACTCCGCTGTACCTTAACATAATTAAAAATGTTGAATATATATATATATATATATATATATATAGAGAGAGAGAGAGAGAGAGAGAGAAAGGAAAATTCTTTCAGATATTACATGTTCTATAATGAGTGGAGTCAGGTGCTTGCAGCTACAAAGCGAATTTTTAGCTTTTCTTGTGGATTACTGTTCAGCAATTACAAATAGTACGAGTGTAAGAGTTTGTTTAATTTTATGTGGTGTTTAGCATTCAATTCTAGTCATCCATACACACCCAAACGTTAAACTCAGTAGATATTTCAAAGATATCAGTATTAAAATAAACTGATTTGTTCACTATTCTAATAAAAATAAATGTACAATCGCACCATATACTAAATAATTAGTATCTATGAGAACTATATCAGTGTCACAGATGAAACAATTGTAATTAAAGATTTGAATTTGTACACGTATAATATATAATTAACATTCTGATAACAACGTACGTTATCAAAATCAGAATTTTCGCTAAACGTAAGTTGAACAATTAAAAGTCTGAACTAAACGGCTAGTCATTTTTGTTCAATGAATAGAATTACATATGTGAAGAATAAACTTTCAACAACTCAATCTTCATTTTGAATCAGACTGTATTTATTACAACTTGAGAAGTCAATTATTAGTATTACAAATTCCTATGTAATAAATGTGACTCAAGGTCAAAACAATGATCTATATTTTTGTTACTGATAATCATCATCTACGAGATATAGAATAGTCAGCAAACAAAAATTACTAATTTGTTAACAGATTGATGTTAATAAGTTCAAAATAAGATGGAATTTACAAACGATTCAATGAAAAAATGTGCATATATGTAGAGAGAGAGAGAGAGAGAAAGAATCAATCAATAAATCACAAAAATGTTTACTTAGTTAATCATCACTAAGAAACAAAAGTGAAAGATATTATTATTATTATCTACTTAATGAAGGTTGTTGCACAATTTGCGTACTTTATCTTTATTTCATGAGATCAACTTTCATGACAAGTGCGTATTATGAAGAAAGTAAAATTTGCTTTCAAATAAACGTTTAATTTGAAAATAGTGTAGTTAAAATAAATTGAAACTATCAAAAACATGATCCATATACATTATTATACGTAGGCTGGTAAATCCGTTTTACTAGATAATATAGTTGTGTAGAGGTTATTAGTTAAAGTTAATTTCCATCTGTAAGGTACATAATTTGACCAATATGAAAAATGAAGTCATATAAACTTTAATCTACAAATTCTACAGTACATTAAACATATTCTATTCAAAACTCCATATTATCGATAATACATATGTCGTCTATATCGTTTAAAACATCTATGGAAGTCCTTAGAAGTCAGGTTCTTTAGTTATCACATTGTTTTATACAATTTTCTCAATTCCAAATAATTTATTAGAGTCGTGTGCACGAACCATTTTCTACCACATTCAGTCTGCCAATGGCGACTGAAACTCATAAGAGACTGTAAGGATTCAGTGTTTCACTAAAACCGGAGATCGACAGTTGTTTTGGTCTTGCCTTGGTCCTGCTGAAACCTTAGATTTACTTGAGTACCGTTGTTGTATACAATGCATTATTTCAATAAACAAATAATAATTTCCTCATGAATTCGAAGTTTTTCCCGAGTTTTATTTCGGGCATTCATTGGACAGGGAATGTAAGTTAGCTAGTCATCATAATTCACTAAAAATGAGTTGATATTAACTTCAAACTGTTGTCATCTTATATATTCACTTCAATACAGTTCAAGAAAAAACTACTATTCATTTAGATCATTCAGCATTCATTTTAGAACACTGGTAACAAAATAACTTCGAACAGATTGAAATTAACACAGAAAGAAGTTACTAAGTCTCATTAAACAGTATAAAAGGTCTCATTAAAAAAATTGAATAACAAAGAATATTACAGAGAACGATCGCTATTGATAACTCCTTTATCAAGCTCTACAATTATTAATCCAAAATTATTATTAATATCACAATAATCCATGTCATACATTGAAAATGTCAAATTTCAACTTTAATATTTTGTCTATTGTATTATAATCATAATGATTTTCAATTGATAGTTCTAGAGCCTGATAAAGAAGTTATTGGTAACGATCATTCGCTGCAGTATCTTTTGTTCTCAATAAACAATGAATATAACTGTAGTACAGATCAAGTCAGTCAGTCGCAACGTAGAACCTAGTACGTATGTATATCGGTTCAAGTTGCTATACTCCATTAGCACAGAGATGAAATGGTCAGACGAAATCCCAAAATAGTAAAAGTAGTATAGATCAAGGATGGTATAATGAGTTTCATGTTACTTGTAAAAACAATATACACGCTTACACTTCATGTATATACATAATGAAACAGTGATTCATGTCAGGGGTCAAAGCATTTAATTACTATCCTCATATTATTTTGACCTCATTTGTTATAATTCTATATGAC
>NC_031495.1:51723257-51889334 GCF_000237925.1 Schistosoma mansoni
ACTTTGCCTTTAACCTGGCTGTTTTTTCGGGTTATTAATTTGGATATATAATTGTAGAACCTGAAGAGAATTTATCAAAAAGAATATTCTTCGTTCAAATATTAGTCTTCTAAATGAATTGCATAATTCTACTACTGCTGTGATGTTTATCTTGATAACTTTACCTCGCTGTCCACTGACCTACACTGATGCACAGTTTTGTCAGGTTCTTACACTGTTTATGATTGATTAAATGACTTGTGTAAATACATTTTCCTAATGTTCAACTGGCAAAATTGAAAGCTGACTTATAATTACCATCAATTGAGCATGTATTCAAACAAAAAAACAATATAATAAAAAAAAACTGTGATTTGGCCAAATGAAACCACCTGTCTATTAAATGTATATTTGTGGATACCAAGTCGGAATTACGTTTGATACTGACCAAAGCAGCTAAATATTTATACAGAATTATTTTGAAAAAATCTGTTCACTTTACAAATTCTTGTATTGAGAGATAGGGACAGAGAGAGAGAGAGCAATGGGACGTACAGTTTAAGAATTAGCATATTCCATTAAATTCGTTCAAATTTACTGTTTCAGATCTGTGTGTACACTCGTACACGCACATAAAACAGGCTGGATCAACACATTGGGCGGAGAAGGGAAATAAAAATGAATGAAAAACTACAAAATAATAAAAAAATCACTAGGTTTTAATAATATTAAATTTAGTTGACAAAACTTATTCGTTTGTCTTTGGTGTCTGAATCTCCCCATTAATGCTTAGAACTGCATTTGATCAGTCTCTTATTGGGAAATGTGCATCCTGTGTACATTGCCCTCATATTGTGATTAAGTCACAAGCATTTTGGGCAGATGGATGGTGGCTAGTAGTGGGATCCAGGACACGGTTGTTGACCTATTTGGGACGCGTCAGCTTGATGTACTTGCATCCCACAGTTGATGTTCACTCCGAGATTACGGAACTCAGTAGCTAAGTGGACAATGTGATGGCGTTTGAAACGAACGGTACTCGGTTTGAGTCCTAAAGTGAACGTCAACTCCAGGATCCAGGTACACACAGCTGAAGAGTTCCAAATAGGTCGAAACCGGAGTCTTGGATTCCACTATTACCCACTACCCATCTCTGCCTATACAAATAAAAATAGTTCATGTAAGAGATTATCACTGCTATTACTATTACTTAGCTAAAAGCCTCTTTTTAATTTCCAGTTATATGATTACTGAAGGTTTGAATAGTTAAAATCTCTGTCTTCTTTTGAAAACAATAGAAACTTTGTAAGATTTTATTAATGAGGAATTGATTCTATTGTTATTAGTAGTAGTGATATTAGTAAAAATCCAAACATTGCTTATTCATTGGTCATTGCAGAGCATCGTACAGTGATAATAATAATTCAAAGGTCTCTTAGTTAATATACTGAATTCTTTTCTTTTTCCGTTCAATGTTTTTCATTCGTAAAACAGATAAAGTGAATTTATTCCATCTATATGAAGCTAAATGACAAATTTAACCGAATATGAAAACATGGATATATAGCAGACCAAAAAGAAAGATGAAAATGGAATAATTTAAATTTGATATGAGTGTGTGTGTGTGTGCGGTTGTGTACTTTTGTTTCAGTCAGCATTAACAAAAGAACAAATATATATATGTATAATTACTACTAGTGACCGGTATAATTGTTTTCTCTAGAAAAGATTTGACATTGTCAATTTCTCATCATAAAAACAATACCATAATACAACATCAATGCCTATGTAATACACATACGAAAGAATTTTCATCACAAGATAACCACTTCACTTTATTCTTTCATTTCTCTCTGTTGTATACACATAAACAGAGAAATCCAATTCATCCGTCTACAGGATTTCTCTTTTAACAAAGAAGTTAACTTTTGAAAGCAAAACGCATTAAATTAAAAGATGAATGTTTTAAACAATTATAAAGGAAATTAGAAAAAAAAAAGATATGAAAGAAAAGGATAGTTAACGTTATTTTGATTTATTGAGTATTGATGAGAAGAAATATTTAAGTTATAAAAATTGGAATATTGATGATTGATGATAGAAAAGTAAGGTGAAAATAATATTGCTGGAAAAGCTTCCAACATTACTGTATGACATATATTATTACATCGTTAATAATTCAATAGAATGTATAGGAAAAATAACGTCGAATTGTGTTTCAGTTGAAAGTGACATTTACATTTTTCGATAAACATTAAATAAATTTCAGTGGTGAATTTTAAGGTATATTACATAAACATAAGATTTGATATCAAATGGTTTGAGACAAATGATATAAGCCTTTAAACTTAATTTACATACCAACAAGTACTTATTATCAATATGTATAGGAAATGTTTAGAGAAATAACCCACTTACTGTTGGGCCTCAACCCAGGTCATTCAATATAACAACCGCTAAGAGGTTTGGCTAGAGAATGATCTCCTGTGGGACTGAGATGATTAAAGCAATGAAACTGGTGTGAACTTAATGTTGTCAAGAGAAAACAAAATATATGTGTATTAAACCAAAAGAGTACATAGTCCAAAACTTACACATCATCAACTTGCATATCTTTTAAAATTTGACAATAATCTACATTCCAAACAGCTTGATCATCCCATACTTTACTAGCCAGTACTATAGCGCATAAAACTATTCTTTTCCAAGAACTTGGTGTCAATTCTGTCTCAGCACTAGTCAAAAGACGTTCCAAGTAAACCTATATAATAGATGAGATTTAAAAAATTACTGATTAGCATTATTTCTAGATCGTGGTCTTCAAAATTTAGCAAATATCTGTGTCGAAAGCAATAACTGGGCTTCATGAAAAACGAACCACAAGTGTTAAAATTTTTATAATATTGACGATCGAATGTTTTACAAATTCAAGGAAACAAATAGAAACTTAAGTGTTTTACAGCTTCAGTAATCATTCTTGGACGTGATTAAAACATGAAGAGCCCGATCAGACTTAACTGCTATTTCCACACTACTAACTAAATCGATCAATAAATTTCTTTATTAAATTTAACCGGAGAGCAGTTGAACTTCGAATGCTAAGTGTACGACAAGAAGACAATAAGTGATAACCAATATCATTCACGACATCACTTTGTCGAAAAGGAGAGGTAAAATAACCACAGATGCAAAGATAGTATACTCTTTTCATCTACAGATTGTGGTCACTAACGTAAAATAGCTATCCCTTAGGCTTTGGACAAATCAACAAAACGAATCCGTATTCTTCAAATTTGATGGTAACATACTCTCATAGCGCACCAATCGTCGATACACTTTTTAATAGCACTTGAGTATATTTTGTTGTTCTTCTATACTTTTTCATGTTTCCTATATTTTTATCTCTTTTGATTAACAAAAACTTCGCATCAATGTAAACTCCTCTTGGATTTATAAGTTGTTGTAACGATCCAACCTTACGAAATGTTATTCCTAGGCTTTTAAGATATCATGATCCCGCGATATAGATATATGGTGTCTTTTTAACCCCATATACAGGACATCAGCCTAGTTGTCCACATGAAATTAAATAGTTAACGTTGTGAACCTACATAATTTACTCTTCAGACACCTAAAGAACAGATAACAAATCATGGTTTAGTATACGTACAGCATTAAGTTTGAAAGTGGAACTATCACTTTTAAACTGAATTCTAATGTAGTGTTTTAATGAATGTCGCTGACAACGTTCAGAAAGTTCTAGTTTCGAACATAATAATCTGGGTGACTCTACATTCATCACACGCTTTTGGAGACATGGTAACGGACGGCCATGGAACGTAACAGAACCGCTGACTGTACCCAAATGAAATCAACTTGTGACGAATATAATCTACAAATTAAACCTATTTGCACAAAACTCTTTTAACTAAATCCCAAATTCGCGAACTGATAATCATAAAAATATAATAATAATAATAATACAAAAAGTTCAAATATGGGATTAGATAGTTATCTTAAGTTAACCATCTTGTGTAAGGTCTAATGCTGTCATCTAGTTGTCAAGTCCTAACAAACGAGATGGAGTTATTTACGTAAAAGGAAATCAGTAGTTGAATTTAAAATGCTTCAACCGATAAGCTTTGTTGTCCCGATTAAGTAGTTAATTATATGAAACGGTTTAAAATAATCTTAAATGGAGACTGAACGTTAAAGTCTTGAAGTCTATACATATGTATATTTACTTCAGCATATTCAATAAAAAATATTATTCTTAATTATATTTCAAAAATCAGATATATGTATATATGCTTTTGATTCGCTAATTTTTTTCTCCAATGCAATAAAGGCACATATTTATTATGCGCATAAATACAGAAATATTTATACCAGGTAATCATTCAAACTACTATATGACATACCATAGTAACAATTGCACATTCTGGAGAAAGCTGGGCCATTTGGAATAAATTACGAATGAACCGATATACTGTTTTCAAATCTGGATCACGTGTAGCATAATCAAAAGGAACTGGCTCATTCTATACAACAACAAAAAAGAATTGTTTTTAATGAAATAAAACTAATATGAAATATTTCAAATAGCTTAGTTCTAATCAGTTCATTGAATGAAACTCTCTCCATTCTTGTTTAACTTTATGGTAGACGTTCTTTTAGAAATAACACTTTCTTTATCTAAATTTAGAGGGTTTGGACCTCTACCAGGAGACTCAATTGTTGACTTAGAATATGCTGATAACATAGTTCTATTTGATCAAGATGCTGACAAAATGCAGTCTTCTGACCACTATAAGCAACAATGCAGGCATGTTCGGGAGGCTATTCTCCCCCTCGAAATGCGAAATTTTACTTCAGGATCGAATTGCATCGGCACCTGAACTAATGATAGGGAGTGAAGTAGTTGAGCGTGTTGACCGCTTCACTTATCTTGGGAGTCTCATCAGCCCTTGTGGTCTGGTGTGTGACGAAATCTTAGCACGGATACAGAAGGCTCGTCTAGCTTTCACCAACTTGCGCCATTTATGGCGTAGGCGAGATATCCGTCTAGCAACAGAAGGACGGATTTACTGCGCAACACTTCGCTCCATCCTACTTTATGGCAGTGAAACATGGCCGATAAGAGTAGAGGATATTCGTAGACTACTAGTATTCGATCATACGTGTCTTCGAAGCATTGCTCGTATATCCTGCGACCACCGAGTAAGTAATGCAGTTGTTAGGAACCGGGTACTAGGTAAGGATAGCAAATCGATTGATTAAGTAGTGAAACTTCATCAGTTGAGATGGCTGGGACATGTGTTACGTATGCCCAGTCACCGACTGACCCGTGTGATATTTTATGGTGAAGGAGTAGGTTGGAAGAAAGCTAAGGGCGGCCAGACGAAAACGTGGCACAAATCCATGAAGTCACTGACAAGTGGACTGAGCCATGTCGGTAGGTGTAGACTACCTGGTTGGGATTCGCGAGATGATAGCAACCGATGGTTAGAAACCTTGAATGACATGGCTCAAAATCGTTTGCAGTGGCGTAAGTGCATCCACTCCTTATGTTCTCCAAAATTCTAATCTTCTGAATTATTCATGTTCCTTTCTTTTTTTTCTCTTTTCAAATTTATTTTACTGTATTATACTCCTTCAATAACATCTTCAAACCCTAATCTTTTCTATTACTGCTTATATTTTTACTACTTCTACCACTATGGAATTTGAATAGACAACTGCATCTCTGTGTTAATGTGGTATGGCAACTCAAACTGATGTACGTACGTACGAAGTTCTACGTTGTGACAGACTGACTGACTGAGAAAGCCTGAACTGATAATGGGGGATGAATTAAGTGTGTTGAATACTTCACTTATCATGTATTCAGATCAACCCCAATGGAATGGTATCTAAAAAATCTCAGCAAAGATTCGGAAATTTCTATTAGCCTTAGCTAGCTTACATCATCTTTCTATCAGTTAGCGAAGTGGCGAGTTTACTGAGTGGCATTCTGCTGTTTTACTCCATTGGTGTGACAAATACCAATTAGGAAAAAAGGATATTTGTAGGCTGCTAGAAGTCAATCATAGGTGCCTCGCAAGCCTTAATGGTGTAGTGGAGAACAATCGAGTGAGTAATCCTAATATGTTAGCAGTAAGGTATAAGATGAAAATTGGGAACCAGTCAATTAGGTTATGAATCTTCAACAACTGAAGCTGTTGAGACACATATTACGTATGTTTGACCGCCATTCGCCTTGATAGATGACGTTTATTGATGTAGGAGGAGTCTAGAGGGAAGCTGGAGGTGATCAAACCAAGACGTGACATCAGTCCACAAAGTCAATGACAATTGAACTGAGTCATGTTGGTAAGTGCAGACTACTGGCTTGGTTGGTAAGCGAGTGATTTTTGTAACCAATATTTAGAGATTTTGAATGATGTAGCTCGAAATTGGTTAGAATGACCCAGGTTAATTTACTCTTTGTATTCTCTTGGATCCTAATTTTTCTAAGTTATCTTGAAATCGCATTTAATCGTCTCATGAATTCCTATTTTCTAAAACCTTATATTCTATGCCTAGTCTTTCTTATCACCACTAATACTCTTACTATTTCTATTACTCTGAGATTTATCTTAACATTTTTACCTTGCCAAGCTAATGTGGTGTGGCAATTTGAACCGATGCACATATGCTTCAGATTCCATGTTGGATTTGACTATCAGTAAGTTTAACGGTAAGTGTAAATTAATCTCTAACTTTTGATATTTAATGCATATAGTTTAAATGGGATTTCGCGCCACATAGAACACGCACTGCATAAAAACATTTAGTTTAAAAACAGGATATTAAAATGTTTATGACCAAGACGATAACTAAAAAAAGTGATCCGTGTAAAATAGACATTTATTGCAAACGAAAACCACTACTTCATAAATGTATGTCAAGTATGAATTTTTTAAAATTTAATTAGAAGATACTTTTTATCACTAAATAAAGTCTGTTAGGCTGATATAAAGACAATATTGAATAGGTGGTTTACACTTAGTTTTAAACAATTATATAAGTGCTTTGGAATCTCTCAGGATTACCTTTAAAGAATCGAATTTATTATTTTTTTTAAAGTGTAACACTTGAAAACCAAATAAGTCTTCATCTCATTCATGAAGTTCCATATAGAATTGAACTTTCACACTGTTACAGTTGCTTTATTTTCAGGATTATGCTATAATTATAAAACGGGCTGTTAACATATTACATCATCTATTCTTGAAGTGTAAAGCTCTGTTACAAAGTTAAGTCTTCGTTCTTAGTACTTGTGTATACATGTCATCGTGAAATGTTATTATGTATCAGTTGCTTGATCTACCCAGTCATATTACATTCGTCCTTGCATTGTCAGTGTCTTTCTGGTCGTTTCAGCAGTTCACTAACGAAATACAGCAGAATCGAACATATCAGGTCTTATGGAAAATGAATTATCGTCGATCCATTGAAGAAGTGTGATGGTATGTATTTAACAACTTCTGTTAATTTTAAGATTGGATAAGTAAAACAATTCTCAAAAAGTGGAAAAAAACAAATATTATTAAGTTCTCATGCAGTCACTCAATCGCAACTACTGATGACCAGGAATATGAAACTAGATTTGGAGAACGTGACGTTTTTAAAAGTTTGGAATAATAATGAAGGAATTAGTCAATGTTCCCTAGTTTATAGTCGTTTTTCAACTGCGTAAAATTTCGATTGAGACTGTCAGAACTACAAGATTACAGGTAAAAAAACCCTTTGTTTAAGCAGCCGGATAAAATAACTAGCTTTCATCCGAATACACGCGTCTCTGTAGTCGAGAGCACTGACCTGTACGTGAATATTGAGTTACATTGATTAAGTACTTTTAAATCAGAATAAGATAAATTTCTTTACAAACTAAAGATAATGAAAGAAAGATCACCTGTATAGGATGTAACGATTCATCGAATATTTCAATCATAGGATCACAAGCAATTTTATGATTTCTATGCTTAATCTGTAAATAAATTGCTTGAGCTAATGCGCGAACAGTGGATTTAGGATCTGGTCTAGTTACAGTTGAATCATGCAGCCATATAGTTGATGTAGAACTGGAACGATAAAGTAAAGGAATGGTATTTTGACGAGTTCGTGGAACCTGTAATACACATAAAGAAGAATATATAAATATAACATTTTGGAGATTTTTTATCAAATAAACGATAACGTTAATTTAGAGGAGAGAAGTAGCAGTAGTAAGTAATATTGAGATTAGTTTAGTCTTTATATCTTTATGTCAGTGTATGCATTATTTTGAATGATTGAATTATTTACACGAACTGATAAAGTAATGTAACAGTTTCAAAGCATCAAATCTTGGAATGATACATTGATTGAGAAGTCATAAAATTAGTTGGAATGAGGAAATTGAATAAGTATCGTATAAAGAGACCCAACATATTTGGACCGAAAAGAAGTGAAATTTCTCAGTGTCAATATGGTGAGAAGTTTGAGCTAAAACATACATAGCCACAAATGTGTCTAAATATATACCCAATTTAACAGTTCAATGCCTTGATTGGTTTAATAATTTCGTATAGGCATATAAATATTACTGTATATTAGAGTAAAGCCTGATGAGGATCTAATCGAAAACAATATTGTTCGCTTATATATTTTGTTCCAAATCACAATATGGAAATTTTTCAAATTTTGAAGTTCAGTGTTCATCATAACTACTAACAAATATGAGCCTTGGCAACCAAGTATATGTCTGTGAACTCTACCATAAGCTACACCTTTTATGTAGGGGGTTAGCGATAATAAACAGGTGTTTAAGTTGAGGTATGCTGAACAGATATCAGATAAGTAACTTCAAAGTTAATATTCGAACGTTTTAATCACTAACATAGTAACTAATTCATACAGAACTCAAACTAGGATGATACAACTTGAAACCTTTCACCTTCCAAACCTATTCTTACTTCAAGTAATCTAAATCTTTTAAAGCAGTAGAAAATACACATAATACGACTTAGCAGTCACACCCATTCAATAAGGGTAAACATCAATACGCATCTGTGACGGACGTGTTCACCATTCCTAATATTATAGGCTTACAGCCCACTAAATCTATAAGTGCCGTTACGGTCATACAGTTTTTTGTTCTTATGCAGTATTATCAAGGAGTATAGCAAAAAAGTACGTTTTAGTACATAAACACAATTTTATTTTGACGAAAATACACATTCCATTAAAAAATTATTATGCATACAACATAAATATATACAAGATAGAAACAACTGAACAAATAAAATATTACATCGTAAAAATCATCAAACATGAGAGTAAAAGGTTTTCAAATTACAATAAATTAGAGAAATACATACTCAATTATCAACTTACACTACGATCGTATTTAGTTCGAATTTCACGAATTTCTATGGAAATAAAAGAGAAATAATGAAATCGAAAGTAAAAATCTTTTTCTTCCTAAATTTAAAAAATAATACTTCAACAATGATGTTAACAAGTGTCATCAACAAGGTTTGACTTGATAATTTCAAATAAATTGAGCATTGAGTAAACTGTTATCAATAGAAATAATCTATTTCTAATATCCTATTGAGTAGAAAATTTAAATTTTTAAATTGTCTGACGTTTCATAACTCAGTGTAAGACACTTCTTCAGAGAATAAGAAACAAATTAAATTAACCCATGTTTAAATAGTACAAAGGAAAAAAGTAAGAATATTTGGTGTGATCAATTAAGAAATCCCTAAAACTGTGCTTAATTTCAACCTTATTTGCTTTTAACGGAATATTATACAAGCAAATAAACGGAGTAGCAATGAGATTCCACGTGTCCCCGATTGTAGCCAACCTGTTTATGTCACATATATAATCAGATATCTTCTCCAATAACATTAAACCACGAATTTAGTTCAGATATGTAGATGATACTTTTGTTGTCGTAAAAAAGACTCATCTAAAATATTTTTCTAAACTGATCAATACTCTCTCGTTTCACATTAAATTTATGTACGACAATGAAAGTGAACACGGTGAGCTGCCATTTTTAGATTGTTTAGTTAAAAGAAATCTAAGTAACGCTCTAAATTTAACCATCTACCGAAAACCAATGCACTCAAATCGTTATATCAACTTTAATTCAGGACATCCATTCAGTGTAAAATCTCTCTAGCCCTAAATCTCTTTAGAAGAGTAAGCAAGATTATTATATCTGAAGGGTATAAACAAAAAGAACGAAAGCATATGATTAACATCTCACGATTTAATAATTTTCCTATGAAAATTATTAAAAGTTCAATAAAACGAGACGTTTTACTGTTAAATAATAATCCGAATGAAATACCATGAATCAGTACTGTAGTTTTATCATACCACCATGGTATAACATAACTCTAGAGTTTTAAATCAACACAATAGAAGCACATTACAAAACAACGAACATACTTCGAAATGTTTTAGTTCGCATAAAGGAATGAATCCGCTTTATGTCAACACAAAATTGTATCTACAAATTAGGATTTTTCAATTGTGATGCCTTCCATATTGGAGAGTCATCTCGTGAAATCTTGACTCGAACCAAAGAACACCTTGGGTACACGAAGAAACCGTGGAACTGGAAAGACTCCAAATTAAATCGACAATGGCAGTCGATACCACTTTCAATAACCAACAAGTCGCCATTAAAAACATCAAAATAATACAAAAGGCTTTTCCAACTGCAAAGAAGGGTGAATAGCAGAAGCTTTCCAAATATTGCTTAATTTTACTGTCCTTAATAGAAAAGAAGGCCTTACTACCCATCCGACGTCGACCATCTCTCCGAGCTACCATGTCTGATTCCTTTCACATATCACACTATTATCGTACACAAAAGTTCAACTCTTCTTTCATATCACAAATGTCATATTTCTTCACCCTTTTAACATATATACACACAAATATGGTAATACGCCTCGCATAAATCATCTTGACCGGAATGACATGACATTGACTTAATCAGACATGTTTTGACTGATTGCACCAAATATTCTTACTCTGTTCCTTTGTACTATTTAAACTTAGGTTAACTTAATTTTTATAGTTGAAATCATGAGTCAATTAAAGCTAGACTACCATGGAAAACTTGGAAGCACTGGAATGCCGTTTCGTCCTATTGTGGGACTGCTCAGTAGTGTGCATCCACGATCTCGCCTCGCGAGATTCTAACTCAGGACCTACCATCCTCTACAGAAGCGGCTTGGTGATATCAACAATTTACGGAAAATTACAATTACAGATCCCAAGAATGAAGTGAACAAAAACTAAGTTTTCAATAAAAATGACTTTGAAAAGAACAACATTTTTAAAGTGCATTGTATACTTGATTAAATTGGTAATATTCTCCACCTTCGTAAACCAATAACTCTGATTTGAATCACTAATCCAACACAAAGTAACACTTTTTTGAAATAGAGACTGGAGAAAAAAGGTGTAGTGCTCCGTAAATAATTCAATCTAGTATTTGTGCTGTTAAACAATAATTGAATAGGTAGGTACGTATTTTTTAAAAATCTTTTCATAACACAAAGACGACTAAACTAGTTTATGTGATCCACGCTTGTATTCGTCCTCCACTACAAGTAGTTTTGTACAGTAGTCTATGCTTTGTAAAGTCGGTATATTTTTATGAGCGCAGCCGACTACAACGATACTTTCCTGATGAAGTCTAACAGTATTGTTTTAAGTCTTTTCAGTTCTCTATAGACTAGTTTGTTTAATTAAGAATGAATTTCGGGGTTTATTTGTTTCAATGATAATTACAATACACTGAAATAGGTCGATTTTCGATGAGAATTCGGGTTTTAGTCAAGTTATCATGAATGCGATAGAAGTGGATTAATTTCTTGATACGTGTGTGTTTACTGAGGGAAAATATAAAAAAGTGGTAAATTATATAGAAAGTTACTAAGTAATTAATTACTGTATTCATAATTACATGCGATCAGTCGTGAAATTAAATCCAAGTATATTAAAGGTTGTAACAAAAAGTTAATATCAAACTAATCACTCAAGATGTACTAAAAGACGACCGATTAAATTTCAGTTTTGAATATCAAAATCTTGAATAGAACAAGCTCCTACGAATGGAGAAACAATGAAATAAGGGAATAGAAAGTATGCGATAAAATTAAGGTCTAGGAAAATTAAAAAGTCAATGCACCTGTCCTATCAGAAAAGATTTGGATTCATCTTACCTACGGCTTCCAACAATCGATCGCAATTATCTCGAGAACCCCAACCAGATACTCTCCATCTATGAAGACAGTTCAAACTAATATTCAATGACCTCATCAAGTGAATTGATTTACTCATAACTAATCCCTTATCGAATTGTATAGTTTAGGTTCAAATAGCTAAGTAGTTGTTTACTGAAAGACATTAATATTTGATCGATTTAGTGGCACATTTATTTAAACACCATGTACCAAGTAACCAAAAAATATGCGGGCTTTACGATAGAGTATAAGTGTAAGTCTGTTACTTGCTATTCAATAAGTTAACCTTGAATTGAGCATTAAACATTCAGTACAAATCAATTATATTTTGGTTTCTGAAATGGAATATATCACCGACAAATAACTGAATCTCATTATATTGAGAATATAATGAGGTTGTTATGTTAAGGTTACAACGAGTACACATGCAATGTACTACTCGGTAGATAACCTATGGAGGGACATTATACTTATTGCCAAGTAGTGCCTAGAGTTAGTGGGGAAGATTCGTAGCTCAGATGGATTATTTTGATGGTGTCTAGAGTCTAAGGAGGAACGTGTACCACATTTTGAGTAGTCTAAACCAGTAAACAATTACTGTAAATTGCTGTTAATTTAATCCTGCTGTAACTTACTTCATATAGGCATCTCACTGAATAAAAAGTAAAAACTGGAAGAATTATACATCAGACACTCAGTACGGTTTCTACTATTCCAATTATTCTTAATTAGCGATAACTCTAGCCAATCAAGATAAACACATAAAAATGATAAATCATTGATAGATAAATGTGAGATGGGTATAATCAAGTAAAAGAGACCATTTTCTTGAATAATTTAACTTAGTAACGATGAAAAGTGTTGCACCGTAGATTATGAAATACAGCATTTGTGTTAGAAATAATGACCATAAAACCGACTGATTCCATAAAGGTGAGGCAATATTTCAGCTTCTGATCTTTAGTTTCAAAATTTAATTCATGAATCCCTGAATTGCAACACTACACAGAATGTGCATTTTATAGAAGAATAATTCTACTTGAATGGTAAAATAAACAAGAGGTGAACGACTGACACATAATTATTCCAGCAATCTTACTAAGATGACATAAGAAGAAATGAATTCCTATTCACGAAATCTGTCAATTTCTAGTAATTTATAACACCATCCAAATAATCTCCATCAACAAACTGTTCCATCAGAGTGTCCTTATAACAGATTTACTCCATAAAGCGTTTCATACATACATACAAACAACGTAAACATATTAAACCTGGAACTAATCATGTAGGTGCTTCGCAATGATATATTTAATAACGACATGTTATATTTTTTAAATGGAGATTTCGTGGATCGAAGAAAGAAATTAGTAAAATCAGTACTTTTGTGTTATTTTTTTCAACAAGTCTCAAAAGATAATGAATAATTACGATGTTAAGGCTTTTTTAACCAATTGGTTAATACAGAACAAAAGTTCGAGAAAAATAATACATTGTGCTAAATGATAATACTTACACAACAAAAACACAGAAAATCAATAAACAGCATGGGTGATAACCACTGTCATTAAGTGTCTTTTTAAATAAATGACAAACTTTTAAGCTTGGAATTTAACATTTTTTTATCAATTTCTTCACTCATATATAATTAGTATACACCTGAAGCTTTGCAAACATTACTTTGAAATATACCTGTTATGTGAAAGTTAAAGATGTTTAAAACGTAAGTAGGTGGGAGCTGAAATCACAGCCTTAATCTAAAAGTTTAACCCATTGAGTTGAGGTGCCATGTTGGTCTGCTTCATACTTCTAGGTCTAATACTTAGCCTCTTTTACTTTCGGATTTCCATTATTATTACCGCCTATCTATATTAACAGTCACAGTGTAAACGCGTAGCTCCTTTAATTTTCATTTGTTTTCATTGCTTTGACTGTTATGGACTAACTGACACTTTTTATCCATTGATTAGTTCGTTAAGCTTTCTAGAGTCAATGGCTTTTCAAAAAATAATTGGACACCTGTTGTTCATTCACAAGTGGATGCTTTAAAGTGATACTTTCATGCGATGAAACTATTGACCAATACTGAGCACACATAGAAAAATCCATTATTAAAGTTTTGGAAAAAATATACACAAGAGAAGCTAAGTAACCAATGGCTATAAGTTAGTATTAAGTCTTGTGAACCTTTTCAAGAGGAGGACTCATCAAAGTCGATCACAATCATCCAAATATCGGTCACATTTGAATAAATGGAAAAAACGGAAGTGATATGATAAAATGAAATGATGTTTATTAACCAGTATACCAACTGAAGTTGAATATTAGGAAAAGATATCTTACTCTTCACTGATAAAGACAACATAGTAGTAATGAAAAAACTTATAAGTATTAATCAAAAGTGTGGAATGGTTATAAAAAACTAAGTACAAAACATACTTTTTTCAATGTCTTTACTTGAACGTTGCATAAATAATGTTCTTTTAGTTGGATTTAAAGATGGATCAGCTTCGGTATCTAGAAAATGGATTAGGACAAGAACACTGTCAGTAAGTTATTAAATATGTAACGCGGTGTAGCACAAACTTGTTAATATTCACGACCCAACAAGTACAAAATTTATTTTAAAATAAACAACAATAAATTAACCATAAATAAAAAAACGCTTACTTAAAAGAGTATTAAACGTTCAGAAATAGTCAATCGGAGGCCATGAACCTATGCTTCATAATTAATGGGACACTTTATAATTTTAAGTACAAAACGCCCATTAAGTTGGCATTACCCTTGCTTAGAGTTGGAACCATGTCATTAATTGCAATAGTCGGAAACATTTAAAAATGATTCCTTAAAGTACTAGATCATATCACTAGATAGGTCAGTCGGTTATAAACAATGTAGAATGTGGAACAAGTGTGTACTGGTTCAAGTTGTTGCAATTCGCATCAGCATACTGAGTGGAGACTAATAAGGTGAAGATTAAAATAGTGAAAATAACTACCGATACCAAAGCTAAAGTAAACGAAAGAGATATATGTTGAGTAAATTTTATTGGGAACTGAGGTTTAAAGCTTTATTGTTGTCACCGAGTCTCCAGATACCACTAAGACTCTTGATATTTTAATATTTCAATTATTAATAACTAACGGAGAACCTGGTCCAAGTTACACAACGAGAAATAAGCACAATAAATTGCAAATGAGTTTAAATAATGTATTAGAAATACCAATATGGAAGATTAAACATAGATGTTGTTCGACAAGGGAGAATGAAAAAATATGTATGGAGAAATATTGAAACTCGAGATCTAAGAAAAGGTAAAAAGTGGATGAATCTGGGTCATTCTAACCAATTTCGAGCTACATCATTCAAAATCTCTAAATATTGGTTACAAAAATCACTCGCTTACCAACCAAGCCAGTAGTCTGCACTTACCAACATGACTCAGTTCAATTGTCATTGACTTTGTGGACTGATGTCACGTCTTGGTTTGATCACCTCCAGCTTCCCTCTAGACTCCTCCTACATCAATAAACATCACCTATCAAGGCGAATGGCGGTCAAACATACGTAATATGTGTCTCAACAGCTTCAGTTGTTGAAGATTCATAACCTAATTGACTGGTTTCTAATTTTCGCCTAGTATCCTGCTTCGGTCTGAGCACCCGGGCAGTATCACAGCCCACATACAAATCAAATAAAATGAAACGACTTTGCCTAGCACTCAATGGCTAAACTCAGCATTACTCAGTCGATTATTTTAAAATATACGACCAACGCTTGGAAGATACTAGTAATTTTTTGTCGCATACTTACATATCAATACTCCGAAACATTTCTATTTATTTATTTGAACACATAAATATTGGTACAAAGGGGCACCATTAAGGGCTACACAGTAATAATGAGAATGTGAAGATATAAAAAATGTGGGGTGCGTATAAGAAAAAAGAAGTACAACAATGAACAGAAACTAGTGTATGGTAGTGAAATAATAATGGGAGGGGCAGATCAATAAGCAAAATTACAGCCACAGGGAATTCTTTCACTTAAAGGGGTTACGTCTCTTTTTATGAAGGAAGTAAAAGAAAGTTACAGCATGATGGTCACTGGCTTCTATTCTGAACCATGTCCGATAACGCCTCTAGCCACTGTGTTGCACCATCTCTAGGACCACAACTAGGGAGTTGTGAAGGACAGATAGAAACCAGTCATGTACAGCTTTTTTTCATACCATGACACGAAATCATACACTGACCATCTCTCCGCTTTTTCCAATCAGTCCCAGCGTCGACAAATAATGCACGACGAGGAATTCTCTGGGACGACATTCGCAGAACATGTCCAAGCCACCGAAGTCGATGTTTCAAGATACTAACTTCAATTGAATTATCGTCTCTGTGCCCGAACACACGATGCCGAACCTCTACATTACTAACATGGTGTTGCCACTGGATGTCAGCAACCCTTCGGTGACAATGATGATCAAGCATAGACAGTCGTCTAACATCCTCAACTCGGAGAGTCCAGGTTTCACAAGCATAGGGCAAAACTGCTCTCACCGACGCGTTGTAGATCCGACCTTTTACAGACAGACTAACATTACGAAGGCGCCAAAGATGGCCCAGATTGACATAATCCGCTCTGACTTTCACTATACGTGAATTGATCTCATCACTCACGCCACCACCAGCACTTACGCAGCTACCCAGATGCGCGAACTTCTCGACTACTTCTATCTGCTCACTACCCAGGGTGAGTGCAGGTTTAGGGTCTTGCCGGTTTTGTAAAAGTACTTATCACTTCTAAGGTGCGAAGCGCATACCATACCTACGGACACTAATTGCCAACTGATTAAGTGCGGACTGCATGGCTCGGGTATCACCGCACAATAAGACAATATGATCCGCATACTCAAGGTCAAGAAGTCTTTCTCCAGGCAACAGATCCATATCGCCATTAATTACATCCATCAGAGCTGTTTCCAGAACGTCGTCGATAGCAAAGTTGAAGAGAAATGGTGAGATTAGGCAACCCTGCCTAACCCCACTGCTTGAATAGAACAATGGAGAAAGGTGGTTGTATGGCTTCACTCTACCTGAGGTGTTTGTATATAGGGGCTTTTAGATATTAATAAACTTCTCGGTCACAGCCTTATTCAGTAGACAATCCCAGAGAACAGTCCTGTCCAACGAATCGAAGACAGCCCTGATGTCAAGAAACACTACAATTGTTGGCCTGTGATAAGTATGACAGTTTTCTAACATTTGGCGGAGGGTGAAGATATGATCAATACATCCTCGACCTAAAATGAAAACCAGCCTACTCCTCTCAAGTCAGTCTTTCTCGAGTTTAGAACAACCTACAAAGAATGACAGAAGCCAATAGTTTGGATGCGATCGGAAGTAGACTTATCCCCCGATAGTTGAAACAGGAACAACGTGAACCCTTTTCAAAGATAGGGACGATTATCGACTCATTCCATGACGTTGAAACGCTCTCTAGCTTCCAGACCTTTGTAAACAACTCAGTCAGTTCCTTAGCCAGAAAGTCACGACCATCTTTAAAAAGAGCCGGAGGTAAGTCATCTGGGCCCGGTGATTTGTAGCGCTTTAAGAGTTGGATTTCCTTGAGGACTTCCGCCTCATTTGGTGGAGCAGTCGTCACGGGTCATGGAGGGCAGGACAGTCCGATCGGTGTTGCCGAGGCCGCAGACCAGTTGAACTGTTCCTCGGAAATCTCTGCCCATTATCCAAGACGTCGTTTGATGTTAGTGATTGGTATTCCGTCATCTTCACAGATTGTTTCGCTCACACCAGACTTCTTGCTGCCAGTGACTCGAGTGAGTTGGAAGACCTCTCGGCAGTTACCAGATGCAGCTGCTGCTTCCATCTCATTAGCACGCTCAGACCACCACGCTTCTCAGTCCTTGCGCAAGCTCTGCCCAATTCGATTGCGTAATAGCCTTCATTTGTGGTCAAACTCACGGTCACCTGGAGTAGATCGACGGGCTTCGATGAGTTGTAAAGAGCCCAGCGGTTATAAGCGGGAAATTTCGCAAAGCCACAAGCGGCTTTACTCGCTATTTTCATGGTGTCATGCAGTTGCAAACAATGCTCATCTATACTTTTCCGTGGAATGGTAGCTAGTCTAGAAGCTAGCTCGGTTTGATACTTAGTTGTAACAGAAGTTGCAACTAATTTACTGACATCAATCCGTTTAGGACAGTGTATTTGTTGGCCACTGAAAAGTAAGGTAAGATTAGCGCAAATAAGGGAGTGATCAGAGTCCAAACAGGTACTCCAAAGGAGGGGCAGTCTTTTACACAATCACGCCAGTGGTAGCTAATCGCGATGTGAACAAACTGAGTCCAGGCTTGAGATGCAGAGAGAGGACCCCAGTTGGCACATCTGAGATGACTGTGTTGGTAGTCAGTGCTAGCCAGAAACAGGTTGTAGTCTGCGCAAAGTTGTAGTAGCCGGTCATCGTTATCTGACCTGCGACCGATAAGTCCCCACCGACTACCTAAACGACTCTCTTCTGAGCCTAGCTGCTCGACCTGAGCATTCAAGTCTCCGTCTAATACTACAATATCTGTCGAATGTACTTTCTGTAGAAGAACAGGTAACTGGTGATAAAACTCATTCTTAGTCACATCCGAGCTGCAATCTGTCGTAGCGTAGGCGTAGATGGCGAAAAGATATCGTTTCTCATACTGATTTCCCCTCACTTTGATGGAACTTTCTAATCTAACAACACATAACCGACTGTTGATGGGGACCCAATCAATTAGTGCTGCCTTAGCTCTAGCGCTTAGTGTGGCACCAACGCCTGCAAAACCAGACAGATGCCACAGGGTCCCCAGATAAACGTACGTAAAACAAGCTTTTAGAAGCAACAGATGGAGAACGAATTTGTAGTACTTCACTAGAGTCTTGAATACGGGTCTCGGATAGACAACAGACGTTGATATTAAGACTTTGTAAGGACATTTCCAACCCTATCTGTTGTTCGATCTGAGTTAGTGTGCGAACGTTGAAGGAGGCCAGTTTGAATGGTTTACGTGGTTTCAGAAAGACTTTCAATATTCGTAGTCTGTGGAAGCATTCAACTTCCAACCACTCAGTGACTTGAGATCATTTAGATAAGACAGGGTTTCTAACATAGGCGAGCTGCTGTATAAGTTGAAAAATGAAATACGCGAAATGAGAATAAAGGGAAATGCATAAGTGACGCAGTACAAAAGAAATAAAAACGAATGTTATCAAATGATTGTGAGTGGGATTTGTCTGAATGTGAATTGAAGCGAGAATAATTTTTCCAGTAGTAGTCACCGTTTGGTTTGTGTGAGGGCTGTGATACTGCCCAGGTGCCCAGACTGAAGCAGGTGGTTTTTTAGGGTGCCACATCCGGAACCTTCGACCTAAAGGTCTAGTCCACAAAGCAGTAGAGTAACGTCAGGAGATGCGGTCCCATGGTAGCCGGTGACCAATAATTGGTTCATACGCCATTTGTTCCTTCAGGATCATGGAGCCCATGTGCACTATTGGTTTGGAATCAGGGTTATCCAACTCCCCTGGGTGGACTTTCCGTGTCCACCAATCCGGTTTAAGCGCCGGATATTCCCTTTTCGTCTTCTCAACTTCGTAAACAACACCCCCACCGCAAGAAGGTAGTGAGTAGGACTTCCCTGGCAGAGGTTGTATGCACGTGGCCGTGTGAGAGCATTTCAAGAGAGAGAGCAGACTCTCCCCACTCTCGGCAGTACCAGGGCATTTGGGGGCTTCCGAAATAACCATCGGTCCGCAGGGAGTGGCTGCATAAGAAAACCACCTGCTCCGGTTTTGGTGCCCGAGCAATATCCCAGCTCACACACAAATCATTCCATTTGTGTGGCGCATATATATTTGCTGTCTTCTACTAATATTTATGTGTTGAAATAAAAAGGATACTAGTAATTAATAAAACAGTCAGATCTTAATTGATTGAAGAACAAGTGACCTACAAGCTAATTTCCTCCAATCACCTGTGATTGTTTATCATATCTATTTTTTGCTCATATTCTGTATCTAAACCAGTTACTTTATTACGCGAGAAATGAGTTTCTCTGGGTTAGTGATCTTGTCTTTGATTTCAAATCATTCACAGGCTTAAGTCAATAATGCTGCTTGATGAGCAGCCATCACTTCGTCATACTTTACAGCATTGAATTTGTCGATTGAATAACATTCTATTCACTGATTTTGGCGATAGGAATTTCGTATCACCAATCATTAAAATCCTTTGTCCATAACAACTTATCGCTTTTTCAAACAATCAACCAGCGATATAAAATCAACTTATAACATGAACGAATGTTTACTGAAGTTTGAGTAGAAACGAATACGTAACTTGAATGATATCAAAAAGTATATCAGATCATTTGCTTAAACACATAAAAATGAAAACCACCAGCCTACACACATAATAAAAGTAATTTGTAATTAATATTTAGAGTATAAAACGTCATAATCAAACAGCTGTTGTGTCTAACATTATGTCAAGCCCATATAGGTTGCTCTAGCTTCCAGACAGGCTAATTTATTTGTCACTAAAGTCACATTTTGACCTTGTCGGTCATTCACTTACAACCTTGACTGCTTTTATATGAGCGTGTGTGTACCACTTACACCATTCATCACATGTCTTTAACTTATTTTCGTCTAGTCAGAAATATTAACTTACGCCTTATCAAATGAAGTTGGCACACTTGCCTTCTTTGACCTGCTTCTCTAATTCGTTTCCCTGATTGTCCATGTGGGACGAGTGTATGAAATATACATATCCAAAATTCATGTTCATATTTGGCTTATTTTACTCCGTTATTAACTAACGCGAATTAAGTTGATAATTGTAAACGAGGATGGCCGGGATGTATATTCCGTTAACAACCTCGTTTGACCAACTTGGAGTCAAATAAGTGGGCCACGAAACAGCAACTAACAAATAGCTTGTTGAAGGTTCAAATTAACTTGGTACTTTAGTTATGAAAACATATCATCGACTGAAAGACTTACCATCTGGTTCTCTCTCTGAGATATGCTGCAAGTTTGAAGTACTTGATTGGGTGTAAACTGAGGAAAGCATGAAGTCTGAAGGTTCGGCGCTCATACCAAAGTCCCCTTTTGTTCGATAAGAAAAGTCTCTCATCCCTTGCATATCTCCTGGAGGAGCTGGACCATTGTGCCCCGCTCTGGAAATGCGATTATCTGGACGATGATAAGGATGAGAATTATTTAAATGTTGAGGATCATTTGATAAAGGGTGGTAACCAGATAAACCATCCTTCGCACATTCCGAGTGGCAACCTGGTTGTGATTTTCCTATATGACCAACATGATTAGGAACAGCAGATCCATAATTGATGGCATTTGTCTCGCCCATCGGTTTGTCATGAGACTTCCAAGCACAACAAGCACAAAAATTTCCCATTTTTAGTTTGTATTTTGAGCTAAACACATAGAAGACGAGGGTACTACTAACTCATTGTCCGAACAAAAGACAGGCTGAAGATTTTCAAAAACATGATTTATATTACTGTATTATAAACACATTAAATTAAGCATCAGAATACCATCTTAGACCTAAGAGTAAGTCAGTGCGCTTGTAAACATTTCTTATGCGCTAACGCATACTTGTTTACTGGACTGGACCAAATTTAACTAAAGCATACATAGTTATACACTAATTAACAGTTAGTTATTCAGGTTGTTGTTATTTCACACTATAGTTCACAACAATCTAGATGAAAAGATTTCGGATGTGATGCAAACAGATAAAACATATGTTTTTACAATGTCATTTTGCAGAATATATAATTTCGTACCTTATACAGTATCTTCATTCTGAAACATGGTTAGTGAAGAAACATTTTTATGCTAATGACATAGTGGAAGAAATACCGACTGAATTAGTACACTATTGCAACAGCTTTTACGCACAGAACATTTCACGCTTAAATTATCCGAGGATTGGAAGTCTATAACGACTTTGACTTGACGGGATGTAGAGTCGTACATGAAAGGTGTCAGTAAAAATTGTAGCTTTTTGATGATTGTAGTGATTGAAGGACGTAATTAATATCATGATCCATACCCTGCAAGAATATGGATTGCTGCCTAGAGCATTGCTGAATCTGGAAAATGCTGTGAAGAGACCTCATAACTACATTGATTCATGCAGTTACTGACTGTAAGTTTAAGCCATTTTAACAATGCGGACTTAATGATTAAAGCCACCCTAGGTATCATAACTCAAAATGCATAAATGGTGTGCGTGGCTTCGTTTCTTAACTCGTTTTGTATCTTAAAAATCTAACGCATCACCATTTTTCTCACTTTATATAGACCGAGAACCTTCATAACTCCTATATAATCACTTTTTAGTTTCTGCTTTATGTCAGTGAGACTAATTTTTTGAATCAGTGCCCAATATATGTCCTACCTCGAGTTTCATTTAATTAATACACATAACACAGATCTGAGTCATCTAGATCGATGGAGTTTGTAAAGCGTCAAATGATTTACTGTTTCAGTTTGCCAGTGTTAACGTCGCAGACGGAAAATCACCGAGATGTAGCGAGTAAAAGGCAAGATATAAAGTGCAATAAATCTAAGCATGAGGAACACAATTTGCAAGTCACAAACGAAAATTAAGGATCAAAAATACAAAATGACACCAAACTAAAGATTTAGGAGATGGAGTATAAATGCAACTGTTCGGTGAGATTAATTCTGTGCTACCCGGCGGCTTGAAACAACTGTAATTTAGACCAGTGGTACTTCAAGCTTCAAACCGTTGTATAGATCAGGAGACGAGGTAGGGACTTGAAGAAAAGTGTCATATTGAGAAACAAGAACAGGTTTTTAAAAAACCAATTAAGCTAGAACACAATACAACAAGGAGAGAATATTAGAAAATTAGCCACCGACCGAACTTGTTTGCTGAACGATACACGCAAAACACTACACTTTCAGTATATAGAGTACAACCATAAGGACATTTGTATCTTTAACACGTAGATAAGTATATAATGACCTATATATGTGGTGCACTTTGAGAAGAAAGTCCTAAGTCTGCCACTTGACACACCTCGTACCTCGTAACTCAGTGGTAAAGCCTGAACCTACGTTTTTGACTTCACCTATAGGTATTATACAAACCACATGCTTCAGCAGCGGTGTCTGTAACCTAGTAGTTATGATCATCGATTAATATCTACACAAAATAGTATATATGAAGTTGCTGACGTACTAGGAAGTCGGATGTAAAATGGGCGAGCTTAACAACTAAAAATTTCTTTGTGTTAAATGCATATTTAAGGTTGCAAGTTACCCATGAGCCCGAAGACCTTGAGATTCATAATAACCAGATTTCAGAGTCAGAAATATAACCTTCAATCTTTTTCTATGGAAAAGAAGCATAATAAGTCTTTAGTTGTAAGGATAGAAGGTTAGTTGACTTAAATTAATCTCATAATCTGCGGTACGGTGATGGAAATAGATTTAAGCGTCTCAGTCTGTCTTCATAAGATAAGCCAGAGAGACCTTTTGCCGTTTCGGTCTATTGCCGTTAAACTTGTTCTAGCTTATCCACTTCATGCTTGAAACCTGAACATTTATTTGTCCATGTAGTAAAATGACTCACGAATGTCATATATGATCCTGGTGCCTTTGTTAACAGAAGACTTAACAGTTACTCGTTGAGTATTAAGACTCCTTGGTTTTTATAGTCCATTACTTTAGGTAACACAAGTCAACTTATTTTGCAGTAATATGAATCAATTAAGTTATGCATTTGCACCACCATATTTTCTATTGAAATTAACTTCAAGTGACGACCTACACATCTACTCAGCCAGTAGATTTAGGTCATCGTGTAATGTTATTCTACTCGATATGCTGTGTGTGAGTCTCAAAATATTTATGTCACCTGCAGAGGGTAGAACAGATGCTTTTGCCACAATGCTTACGTCATTTACATAAAGTAGCAAAGGAAGACGACCGAAGATTTCACCTTCGTGGACTTCACATTTTACATATTCACATGTTGATGAAGCCTCGAATGCCCGTACCTTTTATCTTCTTTCACTGAGAAAGTTACTTATCCAGTTTATAATTCTATAATGGGTCATGAAACTTTCTAGTTTTAACTTATGGCCAAGACGAAGGATTTTGTCAAAAGCTTTACTTAGATCTATGGAGATTACTTATACTGGACCATATTTATATCTCTCTGCAGCCGAATTTCTCCTTACAATGAGCAGATTTGTTTGGTGTGAAAGGCCTTTCCTAAAAGCATACTGTTCCCTGGATAAAAGATTCTTCCAATCCACATTGTTTGAAATGGCCATCCGAATAATTTTTTCGTAAGTTTGACAACTAAACTGATAAGAACAACGGATGGATAGTTACTAAATAAGCATCTACTACCCGCTTTATAAACTGGACAGATGATCGTGTCTTTCTCGTCCTTTGGGAGTTTCAACTGACGCAAAGGCATATCAGACAGCATTGCCAGAGGTTTAGTAACTACATACACCAGTGCTCTCATAATCCTGGGATCAAGACCATCATGATTTCTGGCCTTGACTGGTTTGAGATGGTAAAGTGATCGTATGACAATCCCTTTCTCGATAACCAGAGGATCAATCGACAGGCTTCCTTTATCATAATTATTGGTTAGTCATTCACCATCGTCGGTAGAGAACACGTTACTGAAATATTCTGATGAAGCTTCAGCTTTTAAAACAACATTTCCTGCCAATAATAACGGGTTTTCCTGTATCAAAGTGGTGGGATTCCACCACTTCTACGATTTCCCTCTTCATATACGAGAACAACCTTTCCAAACTATTTTCACAATGCCTAACCAAATGTTTTTCATACGAAAGTTTAGCCTCATTAATCAGCGCTTTGCATAAGTTCCTAGTCTTACAATAACAGTCCAGAGCTGTGGTGATAAATATACGCAAGCGCTCTACCCTACGTCCTAGAAGTTTATTGATCTATTTGGTTATCCATTATAGAGATTTACTACGTCTACGTGGAGCTAAGCACGGTATTCACGGGGACATGACAAAACTAAGCGTACATTTAAATATGAGCCGTGCTTCTCCAACAATGAGCTAGTATCTACTGACCAATCTGGTGTTGCAGCACATTACTGTATGGCTGTTATGCTCATTTTCCACCCATTTGGGAGGGGTCTGATGAGATTTTTATATTATGTCGCAAGCCCTAAGCATAACTGACAAAACACCATTATCACTATTTGTCAACGGTGAAAGAATATTTAGATAAGCCATACTCTCGGTCGCACGAGTGACTTTTTAGTCTAACAAAGAAGATTCTTGGTCTGAATCAAACGTGTGGGTTCGAATACATTCTGTGTTAAAGCATGCTCCGTTACAGTCATCAGAAGCTAGTATTTATTGACAAGTCTGTTGTTGCAGCACATATCTGTGTAGTTATTACATTTGCTCCCTATGAATTTGGGCGGGCTCATGTAAGACAAGAGAGTGGGCGGAAGGAACGCATATCATGACCAGTTACAGGGTTTTTATATGATGTAAATACACGGCCTTCAGTTATCCACTTTCATCTTGCGGTGTTTTCTTCCACCCGAGTCGTCTTTTCTTTTGGCTTTCAAGTGCTCTACCTACACCATGCTTTTGACGCATTGAAACTTTTCTGTGTCTCAAGACTGTGACAGCTTCGACGCTGCGTTCCGCCGCATTCTACTTACAAACGATCTCGTTAGTAGTGTTCGCCACACTTTCCCCCCTCATTAACTTTTAAAGCCCGCAGGCATGCTGACCTCTATTGTTCTGTTGTGACAGGTTCCCTTCTGTCAATCAACTTAATCCACTTTTGGATCTAGCTATGATTCACGTGTTTCATCACGTTGCACTTCCTGGTGGTATACATTAATCAGCGTCCCTCGCTTACTGTGCATGGTCCTTCCCACTCGGAATTCGATTTTGCGAGCCAAGTATGCCTCTTGCCATTATCTTCCGTCCTCCACATGTCATCTTATCTCTTAGCAAGAAGATATGCTGTTTCCATCGGTGTCATTCGAATCTCTTCACGTTTATCCTTTGTTTCTGTGGCACATTTCACATCACTTGCCCTAATTCGTCCTTTTCCTTGATATGATTTCATCTCTACGGCCACATCTTATTATTCCCTGGCAGTTGCTGTCTTCTACCGTACATAAACTGGAAAGACGACCTTGTTGTTTCTTGGGTTGAGACACGAGGAGCTAACATCACTATCGGTAGTTCCGTTTCCCAATTACCTCCTTTTGTTGCCAGCCATTCATTTGGTGTTCCATTATTTCGTCCTGTTAGCCGTTGGTTTGTGAATAGTATGGTGTTGGTAGGATCCTTTTGATGTTCAGGTGACCCAGGAAGGATGTACACTCGTCGTCCTCAAAACATGGACCCTAATCTGCCAATATCATTTCCGGAACCCTGTGGCCTGCCACAATTTGTGGAATTACTGCATTCGCCACTGTTCTTCCAGATTGGTCATAATTGTAACTGCGTCTGGCCAACATGTAGTGGGCTGTGTCACAATTAAATGGTAGACGTCTGAGAAAACCGCCACACAGTGTTTACCGATCACAGATCTCCCACAGTCGTCTTGGGAATGGGCTGCAGACCCCCGAGTACATATCGACCACTTTTCACTTACTGGCATTGGTTGCAGGCAAGCACCTACTTCATCACATCTTCCCTCAGTCCTGGCCAGTATTGGCTTTGTTACAAATCAGTTGTTCTTGCACCATCCATATGCCTCAGTTAGTGGCTTCCATTTCACATTATCTGCTAGCGTAATTGTCTCGGGATTTCCACTACCCAGCTCTCATCGTTCTCTTTCCAAGTCATCACGCCTTCAACACTCAGTCTCACCTGATATTTCAAATTCGGAAGTGTAGTTACATCCTTGTTTAGCCTTTAGTCAGGTCCTTCGGCTGGTATTCGACTTTGTGCAATGAGTTCTGATTCCGGTTCCTGAAAGCATGCAAGTATCCCTGGTTCCGACTGCACGGTGTCAACATCTAAGACCACTTCCAGTGAATCATTGTCATTCTCTGATAGTGATAGATAATTTGCATTCATAACTTCACTTACCAACATGTGACCAATCGTAAAATCATACTTTTGCAGGCGCATTGTTCATGGTGATGATTTCCCCAATAAACTTTCTCTGATTTTACCCATCGTATTGGCTTATGATCAATCTCACAGTGAAATCGTTGACAAGGTAGATACCCTCCGCATTTTTCTGCCAACCCAACATTATTTTTTAATGACTGAGTACTTCTGTTTGATAGGTTTTAAAACGCCGCTGACGCCTTCCATAACCACATTTTTCTATTTGAGCTCCACCCCCACTCATTACTAACTGGCATTCGTTGGTCGGGGATGGGTAATTTCAACGTTATATGTTCGTCATTTGACAGCTGTTTTATTTATTCAATCGTTTTTTACTCCTCTCTAATCCATTTAAATACTTCGTTACTCAGAAGTCTGTAGAATGATGCTGCCGTCTAATTGAAGTTTATCATAGAGCGACTATAAAACTCCATTCTCTCTATGAACTGTCGCAACTTCCCTTTAGAGGCTGGCGATTTTATATCCTTGACCGTGAGGATTTTTCCGGGGGTCTTGTTTGGTACACCTTCAACTTCATATCCTTACAGGTTAACATTATTCTTGGGTATCTGAGACATCTTCCTGTTAAGTTTTAGGCCAAGCTCTGATCTGCTTTATGAGAGCCTCCAAATATCTCTGGTGGTTCTTATTTGTGTGGCTCCAAAAAACCAGATCATCTCCATATGCTTCGAAGTTCCTAAGATTTCGAAGTAATAAGGCCATCAGTCTTCTGGAAGTAAAAAGCGCCCCAGCTGGTCCAAAGGGAATTGGTTTAAATTGATATTATCTCTGCCCCAGGCCGGTGCTTATATTTCTGCTTAGTTACCAATATCCTAACCGGAGGTCCAATGCCGCAAACACTTTGGCTTGCTGTAGGCGGCCCAATTTTTTTAACTCTGTTGGCGTTGAAACTCCGCCTGTAGCATGGGCATGGAGTTAGCGACCCTACCTAGTAGAAAAACCAACTCGCTTAAAAATCGCTAACCATAAAAACTAATTCAAACCATTTAAACTCTGCCCTGGAAGTTGAAGGAATAATTATTACGCCTCATGATGAAAGCTGAAATGTTTTCGGAATTCACGAGGCCGGCGCCCCTTCTAACAACCAGAGCAACACTCTTTATAGGTACATGGAATGTCCGGACAATGTGGTAGACAGGGAAGACCAGTCAAATGGCAACAGAAATGAGGAGATACCAATTGGTAGTACTTGGAATCAACGAAACTCATTGGACACAAGCTGGACAACAAAGGTTAGAGACGGGAGAGGCGCTGCTGTACTCCGGTCACGAAGAGGAAAATGCTCCACACACTCAGGAAGTAGCTCTAATGCTGTCCAGAGAGGCACAAAGTGCACTTGTAGGACGGGAATCCCACGGATCCTGAATTATCAAAGCATCACTCGAAACAAAGAAGGAGGGGATCACAATGAATATTATCCAATGTAATGCACCCACCAATGATAGCAACGACGATGAAGATCAGTTCGATGAGAGGCTGCAATCAATCATAGCGAAGTGCTAGAGGAAAGACCTCACCATCCTGATGAAGGATCTAGATGCTAAAGTTGGAGTGGACAACACAGGATATGAAGATATAATTGGACGACATGGACGAGGAGAGAGAAACGAAAATGCAGAGAGATTCGCAAATCTATGTGCATTCAACAAGTCGGTTATAGGTGGCACAATATTTCCACCAACGACTACGATGAAGACTCTAAAGACCAATTCTACGACAGGCTGCAATCGATCTTCAAGAAATGCCCAACCAAGGACCTGACTATTCTGATGAAAGATCTCAATACTAAGGTTGGAAAGGACAACACTGGATACGAAGACGTCATGGGACGACATGGACTGGGAGAAAAGAACGAAAATGGTGAGAGATTTGCAGACCTATGTGTCTTTAATAAACTGGTCATAGGTGGCACCATATTCCCACACAAGCGCATACACAAAGCTACATGGACCTCGCCGAACCACACCACACAGAACCAGATAGATCATATTTTTACCAACAAGGAGTTCAGTAGCACAATGAAAGATGTGAGAACCAAGAGGGAACTGACATAGCTTCAGATCACCACCTGGTTGTGGCCAAGATGAAAGTGAAGCTAAAGAAACACTGAATAGCTGAGGAAACAGCATTACAAAGGTTCAATACAGCCTTCCTTCGAGATACTGACAAGCTCAACGAATTCAAGATAACTCTCAACAACAGGTTCCAAGCTCTACAGAATCTACTGCAAGAAAAAGAAATCGAGATGGAGGACAACAGTTAAGAGACTAAAGAACCCTGGACAAGATTCAAGAAAGGAAGAACAAGAAACAAGCAATTAACCACGGCCGAACACATGCAGAGAAAGTCAAAGCACAAGCAGACTACTCAGAAGCAAACAGGGAAGTGAAGAAAAGCATTAAAGCTGACAAGCAGAAATACATGGGAGAAGTAGCAACGACGGCAGAAAAAGCTGCAAGAGAAGAGAATATGAAACAACTACATGATACAACGAAGAAACTGGCAGGGAGATATAGCAAAGCACAGAGACCAGTCAAGGACAAAGAAGGAAAGACAATCACTGAGATTCAAGAACAGAGGAAAAGATTGGCAGAATACTTCGAGGAACTGCTGAATAGACCAGCCCCATTGAATCCACCGAACATCGAAGCGGCCCACACTGACCTTCCTAATTCTGTCACTCAACCAACGATCGAATAAGTCGAGATAGCCATCAGACAAACGAAGGGCGGGAAGCGGCAGGACCTGACAGTGTACCAGCAGAAGCACTGAAGTCAGACATTGAAATAACTGAAAACATGCTTCACCTTCTATTCAAGAAGATTTGGGAGGAGGAACAGGTGCCAACGGACTGTAAAGAAGGATATCTCATCAAGATACCAAAGAAAGGAGATCTGAGCAAATGTGAGAACTACAGAGGCATCAGTTTGTTATCAGTACCAGGAAAAGTCTTCAACGGAGTTCTGCTGAATTGGATGAAAGACGCAGTAGACGCAGAACTTAGGGATCATCAGGCTGGATTCCGTAAGGATAGGTCGTGCACAGACCAGATTGCAACACGACGGATCATCGTAGAACAATCAGTTGAGTGGAACTCACCACTATACGTCAACTTCATTGACTATGAGAAGGCGTTTGACAGAGTGGATAGGAGAACATTATGGAAACTTCTTCGACACTATGGAGTTCCTGAAAAGATTGTCAACATTATCCAAAACTCATACGATGGAATACAGTGCAAAGTCGTGCATGGAGGACAGCTGTCAGATGCATTTCCAGTAAGGACCGGAGTCAGACAAGGCTGTCTACTCTCCCCATTCCTCTTCTGGTGATTGGTTGGATTATGAAGACTTCGACATGTGAGGGGAAACGCGGTATACAATGGATATCTCAGAATCAATCAGGTGATTTGGACTTCGCAGATCACCTAGCCCTCCTATCTCATACACACGAACAAATACAGACGAATACAACAAATGTAGCAGCAGCCTCTACATCGATAGGCCTCAACATACACAAAGGAAAAAGCAAGATTCTCAAGTACAACAAGGAGAATACCAACGCAACCACACTTGATGGCGAAATTCTGGATGAGGTGGAAACATTCACGTAACTGGGAAGCATCGTTGATAAACAAGAAGGATCGGATGCAGTTGTAAATAGGAGGGTCGGCAAAGCAATGACTGCATTCCTGCAGCTGAAGAACATATGGAACCCAAAACAACTGTCAATTAACTTCAAAGTGAGAATCTGCAATACGAACGTCAAGACAGTCTGTTCTACTGTACGGAGCTAAAATGTGGAGAGCTACTACATCCATCGTCAAGATGGTACAAGTATTTATAAATAGTTGTCTACGCAAAATACTCAACATCCATTGGCCGGATACTATCAGCAACAGCGTTTTATGGGAGAGGGCAAATCAACTTCCAGCTGAAGAGGAAATTAGGAAAAGACGTTGGAAGTGGATAGGACATACATAAGGGAAATCACCAATGTGCATTACAAGGCAATCCCTAACTTGGAATCCGGAAGGGCAGGGGAAACTAGGGAGGCAAAAGAACACACTACATCGGGAACTAGAGGCAGACATGAAAACGATGAATAGCAACTGGAAAGAACTGGAAAGGAAGGCTCAAGACAGAGTTGGATGGAGAATGCTGGTGAGCGGCCTATGCTCCTTCAGGAGGGGTAACAGGCATAAGCAAGTTGGCGTTGTGCACATTCTCAGCTCAGTGATGTTGTCTGGTTCTCGGAAATCGACATGGAATCAATACTTCTTGTTAGACTTATTCCTAAAAGCATTCCATCCCACAGTATTTCCATCTGAAGATTCGCTTATGTTTATGGATGAACAGGAACCTGACGTACAAAAATTTCCTTTCAGTGACTCGTAGGGATTCCATACATCACAATGCTCATAGGCTTCCCTATCACCAATGAACAGATTCACCTGTTTCACCACTAGTGTTACAACATTCGACGCATTGTTTTTACCTATGGTTGGTGTTTTTACCCCCCTCTATTCTACTGCTTTCGTATATGATGAACTGTTCGTGCCTAGTGGTCACTCCGTTATCTGTCAATTTTCTTTAAAAAATCTGCTTCCCGTATAAAATTTATCATATTCTTTCGGTCACAATGAAGGTATATGGCACCTTACTCCCGTTCATTTCAACTCAGCAGTCCGCCACCCCAAAAACGTCTAGGGTCCACCCGCTGTATGTACAGTCTGACCTTTTAAGTGTCGCATTCCATCACTACTAGTTCCATGTTACAAGCAAATCAGATGGCTAAAGCTTATATATTGTTGGTTAAACATTTATTTAGTATATTACAATGCTATGAAGATATGTAATGGTATACGTTTTAGGATACTAGCGAGGTTATATATGGTTCAGAGATGATAACAGATAACTGATCGAAGAATATGAAGGAGTAGTTTTCGATTACCAAGTTTATGAGTAGGATGATAAGTTAGTAGGAAGAAAACAGTATTCGTGTGTGAGTAATGATAAAAAGTTTTATGCTAGTTGAATATGAACTAAAGGGAACTCACAATCATTTGTTATCTCTATAATCGGACAGTTTCTGAGTAGTCATTAGTTATATTAAGTTTTATTGGGTCGTGGTTCAAGGGGTTTCTAAGGCCCGATATATGCAACGACATCAATAGTTGTGGAGATCAAAATCAAATCAAGAGACACAGTTATTGAATAACTATAAAAAGAGGATATGAAGCATATAACGAAAGAAAACGAATACAATACTGTTTGGATCGCGATATGTCAAATGTCAAATAACAGAGGCTATTCGGGTGTCGAATAATTGCAGTTTGTGCATGGCCACCGGGTACCAATCGGTCAGATGTTGGATCGACCTTCGTTTGCTGCAGCTTGACTTGAGTAGGCTCCATCGAGCCTGTGGGAGACTTTGAATTGGTCCACAAAGCAGTTTAGGGAATATCTAAATTAGGCAAGCGTTTTACTTGGGCGGATGACTACTGGCTACCTATTCCAGAGGCTTGCACAGAGTGTGGCGAACAAAAACCGATCACAATTTTTTTGATGTTCTCGATATCCTAAGTATAAAATCCTGGGTTCCGAAGGTTATAATTACTATTTTTGGCAAATTTTGAAACATCACTGTAGTTTTATTGGTTAAAATTTTTGAAAAGGTGAGGTAAAGTTTAATTCGTCATGGTTCTTCTGAATGAAGATCCTTCAACTCGGAAAACGGAGTTTAAATAGTTTAATTTGTTCAATGTGGTCAACGCTTTTAGCAACGTTGTTTTCTACGGGATGGGGCTTCTGGTCCCATGCACAACCCTTCTCCTTTACCTAGGCTTGGAACCGGCAGTAATTCTAGAAGAGCCACGGGCGGAGTGTATTACTTTGTGCTCTTGTATTTTCGTTTTTTTTCTTTTCCAGGCCGACTGGTAAAGATGAAAATCTGACTAAGAAGACAGTAGTTTGAACTTCTCATTGTACACCTCTGTTTTTTATTCTGTACCACATAGCTTCTAATTTCGGAAGATACGACCAAATAATACTGGGCATAGCAAGCCATCAGATCCGGGTAACATCTGATTTTTCACAATATGATATCAAGTTTTGCTTAACAAAATGTAAGTGAGAATCAACATTTCTACCGAACATAAATACTGATTGGGTGTTATTTAGTGTACAATTGTAGTAATTCGGCAAAAGTTAGTCAATACTCTAGGGTGAATTTTATGAATATTGTATTATTATTCGTATGATGTTTAAGCAGATTTAATACCGAGTTTCATGTTTAATTAAATTTCCCGTAGAATGGGACTGTTGCTATAGATTTCTATTAATTTCCGTAAGAGGCAGATGATAAACGTAGGTATTACAATAACTGACGCCTAATTTTCAAAATTATTCCTAGAGTTGATAATTACGGATTTCAAGGACAGCTTTCCAACATATAATGGGTTCGAAGACTTCGTCCAAGCAACTGTATAATATTGAACCTTTGGTGGGTTTGCATCTTCCCTAAAGAATTATTCGGAAGGAGTTGTTTAAATATCTCGACGAAAACGGGATTCTTTCTGGAAGGCAGCATGGCTTCAGAACAGGTTATTCCTGTGTCATCAACTCCTTGGTAGCTCGTGGAAGTTGGTGCACTATTAAGGATCAAAAGATACGTATAGACATAGTCTATATTGGCTTCAGCAAAGCTTTTGACAAAGTTCCTCACAATCGGCTGCCATATGAGTTCAGTAATATCGTGGTTGGAGACAGTTTATCAATGCTGATAAAAGACTTTCTAGTTGGGCGCCAACAGATAATGTGGGTGAACTCAAAGTTGTCTAGCTGGGAAACTGTGCTTAGCGGGGTGTCTCAGGGTACAGTTTTGGGGCTAGTGTTGTTCCCCTTGTATGTAAATGCCCTTCCTAGTCTCCTGTCATCGTCCGGCTTGTTATGTGCTGACGTTGTCGAGATATGGAGGGCGATAGAAAGTAAAGTTGGTAGTTTGGTGCTACGAAAGACTTGGAGAAATTATCTGACTGGTTTAAAATTTGGCAGTCGTTGATAAATGCTTTCAAGTGCGTTGTGATGCATATTGGTCATTAAAGTATAGATACATACATGGTGAATAACATTGACCAAACTGTTTTAAAGACACAAAGACTTAGGAGTCACCGTTAGACAAAGCTTGAAAACTAATGCACATTACCGTGCAATAACCGTCGAAGATTGTAGAACCCTATGTTCAATACATAAGGCCTTAGGCCATGTAAATGTTAAAACCTCTTCAACTTTGTATACAGTGTTCGTTCGTCCTATACTAGAGCACAGCATACAAGCAGTTAGCCACTGCCTAAAAATAGATGATGAGTTGTCGGGAGAGGTCCACAGAACCGTGTCTAGGCTGATTTCTGAAATAGCAAAGCTCCTGTGTGATGCTCTACTGACTAAACTAAACTTAATTACATTGTTATATCGAAGAACCAGAAGTGACTTGATCACAAATTCATGATACTTTGCGATAAATCTGCGCTCACTTTCCTTGGCTTCAAAAACAAAAAAAAATTACGAGGACATTCTAAAACGGTTTACAAGCCTAGAACAAATTACTTGTCAACTGACTATCGACTTTCCCATCGAATCATCAACGCATGGAATTCATTACCTCCACACATGGTCGAAGCTCCGTCTGTCCATGCTTTCAAACGAAAGTTCAAATGAGTGAGAGACCACTATTTCTAGGACTAATACAGGTCACCTAGCCCACTGTCCATTCCAAACTGAAAGTTTGAAATAATATTCTACTTTTTTTGTCTTAAGAAATGCCGAAAGAGATATACACTGAAATATCTGTTTGTAAGCTACCATCATCAATACATAAAAACGGGTAACAGTCAGTTATTTGTCTATTCGACTAAACTTGGAGTTTGAAGTTTACTGACAACTGAAACAAATATGTGCATTTTTGGCGGCTCTTACGAATCACCCGGTGAGTATGACAACTAAAGAGGCATTGGTTTGTCTATCCGAATATGGAAAGTCGTATACGTGTCTAAGCAGTTGTAGAGACGAGTATTATGACCGCTTACAGTTCCGGATTCGGAAACGTAATTCAGAATATTCGCACCACCCGTTTTTATGGGACGATTTGGAATGTCTTAGCTCTTCAACATCAAACCTTAGTGTACATGAAGACGCCAAGGACATCAGAAAACATATTTCAACCAAAACGCTCTCTGTTTCAAAGGACGGGTAACTGCTTAAATTGCTTGATTACGTATAGTGATAGCCACCTAGATAATTTATCAGAAACCTCAGTGTTAGTTGAAGGTTTGAATGCGAGTTTGCTGACATAACATCTATGTAGGCCCGCATGATGTTACACAGGTAAAGGAAAAGAATGACGGCGTTTCGACCACTGAGAGAACAGACGTCGGTACCCAAACTCAAAAACCCCAAATAAAGGCAATAGAACAACCCAAAGCTTTTGTACCTTACGCTATCGGAAGTTCTCCTGGTCCTATGTTGGGGGCTAGAAAAACTTTCAACGTTAAGTCAGACCGAGATGTAAGTAGACATTTTAACCTCTTGGGTCATTATTGCTACCTAAATGCTGTGGATTTGTTGTGCGATCATTACTGTCGAGTCTATCTTATCTCAATCCTACTACTCGATCATAATCAATTAGGTCCATAAAATCAGATACATTCAAAAGTTGATGTTTCTTTTTATGTGCGTGGACTTACTCAGATTGTTTTGGCTTGGTGACTTAAACTCAGAAACCCTGTACAACTTCAATACTTCACTGAGCTAAAATGAAAAAATAATTTCAGATCTTTGGATTCTGAGCTGTTCGTCACACCAGCAGCGTCATACAAATTTTGCGCTTCATCTGTAGTGCCAAACTTAGGTTGTGTCAGGGTTTTCATCTCTTATCATCTTAGATTAACTATTTTCAAATAAATGGTTGCATTATAATTTTTGGGTATTTCTTTCCAGCCGTGAATACGTAGGTTGAAAAACTTTGTGCGAATTCTAAAATGTCACGAAGACAGTTGACAAACAAGTCTTTCAAGGACTGCCACCTCGTCTATGTGCAAATTCTGGTGTCATTATAATTCGACCACTATGTTCATCAGTTTGCATGCCGACTTATCATTTTTCAGTAAATGACTTCACAGTTAGGTAGTGTAAAGTCTTGAGAAAATATTTATCAGTTTGGATAGCTGTACCATTTCAAGATAGCAAAACCTGGAAGTACAATAGCTGATACTAAGTACATATGAGTACTAATTTTTTTTACTTTCTTTGCCAGGTTTATCCTTCTGCTATACGTGCTGAGGCTCGCCGTAAAGAAAGGCTGAATAGTTTTACACATACGAATACCGTAAACTCCAAAGTGTCATCTAAAATATGTGGGCCAAAACAGTGTATTGTGAAAAGTAAGGCAATTGAACTAAGTAAAACTGAAAAACCCGTTCCTACCATCCACAAGTCAACAAGAGTTAGCAGTGTGCCGCAACTATCTGGGTTGGGTGCTTCACATTCTCGCTCAAACAACAATATCAACTGGGAGCCAACAAACTCGTGGATTTCGGAATATGTTCAGAAATACCCGTCTTATCCATCTTCAGTATATGTTCGCAGCGCATCTGTTGCTGCTGGTCGTTCTCGTCCACTTTGCTTCTCATACAGTCGACCATCATCCTCCCTTCTGGGGAGTTTAGTTCCATCTACACCAGTACTGTTAAGCTGTCGTGGATCGAACTCTACTATGAGAAGTCGTGAAACCCACTGTGATATTTGTTCTACATCAAATCTCAATGAAAAATGCAACCGTCCAATTCTTAGCGTTTACTAATAGCAGTCACTTATTTTCGGTTGACTGAAGTGAGATTGTCAACCCGATTATCGTTTCTGACTGCGTATTACTACACCTTCCATCTCGTCCAATTCTATTAATACGTATCATTCCTCATACGTACGAAGTCAACTTAGTTTTCTTAAAATTGTTATTATTTGGTATCATTATATGCCTTGAGTAATGTTTTGGCAAATACATACGTTTAATACGTTGTTCACTTTTGTTTGTAATGTTCCTTTACTACGAAGTATGGTGTTTTTGTTTGATATTTGGTAGCTATTGATTTGATGATTTTGTGTTCTTAAGGATTACTAACATTTTAAAACTAATTAGGTCAGCTAGCTATAAAGTTTGGTACTATTATTTATTTATTTGAACATAAATATTTGTACAAGGTGGCACCAGATATATATGTCACAAAAAATTGTCATTTCAATTAATTGTGTGAGTGCTACGATACTGCCCAGGTGCCCAGACTGAAGCAGGTGGTTTTTTAGGGTGCCACATCCGGAACCTTCGACCTAAAGGTCTAGTCCACAAAGCAGTAGAGTAACGTCAGGAGATGCGGTCCCATGGTAGCCGGTGACCAATAATTGGTTCATACGCCATTTGTTCCTTCAGGATCATGGAGCCCATGTGCACTATTGGTTTGGAATCAGGGTTATCCAACTCCCCTGGGTGGACTTTCCGTGTCCACCAATCCGGTTTAAGCGCCGGATATTCCCTTTTCGTCTTCTCAACTTCGTAAACAACACCCCCACCGCAAGAAGGTAGTGAGTAGGACTTCCCTGGCAGAGGTTGTATGCACGTGGCCGTGTGAGAGCATTTCAAGAGAGAGAGCAGACTCTCCCCACTCTCGGCAGTACCAGGACATTTGGGGGCAAAAGTTTGGTACTACTGAAAGGGCTTTCAAATTTTCGCTTGGTTTTGATGACTGGCTAATTTATGAACAGTTTGTATTAATTTTTATTGATGATTTCAAGATTGTGTGGTTACTGTCTTCGCACCAAAGAAATTCATTGCAGGCAAGCAATCATGTCTCAGTCTATAGTTTTCTATAAATGGCATACCCGGATTTAGGTCGTTTCTAATTTTTGTGACTCATTTGTCTCTTCATTTCATTGTTCAATCTGATGTTTTCTAAAATTCTTTTGAGTCCTACTTTTTCTCATCGTAGAGCGGTCGCCTAGTGGCTAAGGTGTCCCAGGTTCGAGTACAACCCCGTCTCTTTCGGTCTAGGAAGTAAGATAGTGTCATTAGCCTCCATACTTAGAGCGTAGCTCATGCTTGTGTACACTGATTGCCAACTGACTAAGTGTGGATTGCATGGTTTGGGATTCATCTCACAGTAAGACAATATCATCCGCATACTCAAGGTCTAGAAGTTTTTCTCCAGGCAACAGATCCCCACCACCATTACCTACATTCATCAGAGCTGTTTCGAGAACGTCATCGATAGCAAAGTTGTAGGGGGATGGTGATTTGTAAGGAACCTGTAGAAACCCAGTGGTTATAAGCGGGACATTTCACAAAGCCGTAGGCGACTTAACTCGCCATTTTCATGACATCATGCAACTGCAGCCAATGCTCGTCTATGCTGTTCAGTGGGCTGGTAGGTAGCCCTGAACCTAGCTCGGTTTGATATTTAATTGCATCAGAAGCTATCCCGTCATCTTCACAGATTGTTTCGCTCACACCAGACTTCTTGCTGCCAGTGACTCGAGTGAGTTGGAAGACCTCTCGGCAGTTACCAGATGCAGCTGCTGCTTCCATCTCATTAGCACGCTCAGACCACCACGCTTCTCAGTCCTTGCGCAAGCTCTGCCCAATTCGATTGCGTACATGTCCAAGCCACCGAAGTCGATGTTTCAAGATACTAACTTCAATTGAATTATCGTCTCTGTGCCCGAACACACGATGCCGAACCTCTACATTACTAACATGGTGTTGCCACTGGATGTCAGCAACCCTTCGGTGACAATGATGATCAAGCATAGACAGTCGTCTAACATCCTCAACTCGGAGAGTCCAGGTTTCACAAGCATAGGGCAAAACTGCTCTCACCGACGCGTTGTAGATCCGACCTTTTACAGACAGACTAACATTACGAAGGCGCCAAAGATGGCCCAGATTGACATAATCCGCTCTGACTTTCACTATACGTGAATTGATCTCATCACTCACGCCACCACCAGCACTTACGCAGCTACCCAGATGCGCGGACTTCTCGACTACTTCTATCTGCTCACTACCCAGGGTGAGTGCAGGTTTAGGGTCTTGCCGGTTTTGTAAAAGTACTTATCACTTCTAAGGTGCGAAGCGCATACCATACCTACGGACACTAATTGCCAACTGATTAAGTGCGGACTGCATGGCTCGGGTATCACCGCACAATAAGACAATATGATCCGCATACTCAAGGTCAAGAAGTCTTTCTCCAGGCAACAGATCCATATCGCCATTAATTACATCCATCAGAGCTGTTTCCAGAACGTCGTCGATAGCAAAGTTGAAGAGAAATGGTGAGATTAGGCAACCCTGCCTAACCCCACTGCTTGAATAGAACAATGGAGAAAGGTGGTTGTATGGCTTCACTCTACCTGAGGTGTTTGTATATAGGGCTTTTAAGATATTAATAAACTTCTCGGTCACAGCCTTATTCAGTAGACAATCCCAGAGAACAGTCCTGTCCAACGAATCGAAGACAGCCCTGATGTCAAGAAACACTACAATTGTTGGCCTGTGATAAGTATGACAGTTTTCTAACATTTGGCGGAGGGTGAAGATATGATCAATACATCCTCGACCTAAAATGAAAACCAGCCTACTCCTCTCAAGTCAGTCTTTCTCGAGTTTAGAACAACCTACAAAGAATGACAGAAGCCAATAGTTTGGATGCGATCGGAAGTAGACTTATCCCCCGATAGTTGAAACAGGAACAACGTGAACCCTTTTCAAAGATAGGGACGATTATCGACTCATTCCATGACGTTGAAACGCTCTCTAGCTTCCAGACCTTTGTAAACAACTCAGTCAGTTCCTTAGCCAGAAAGTCACGACCATCTTTAAAAAGAGCCGGAGGTAAGTCATCTGGGCCCGGTGATTTGTAGCGCTTTAAGAGTTGGATTTCCTTGAGGACTTCCGCCTCATTTGGTGGAGCAGTCGTCACGGGTCATGGAGGGCAGGACAGTCCGATCGGTGTTGCCGAGGCCGCAGACCAGTTGAACTGTTCCTCGGAAATCTCTGCCCATTATCCAAGACGTCGTTTGATGTTAGTGATTGGTATTCCGTCATCTTCACAGATTGTTTCGCTCACACCAGACTTCTTGCTGCCAGTGACTCGAGTGAGTTGGAAGACCTCTCGGCAGTTACCAGATGCAGCTGCTGCTTCCATCTCATTAGCACGCTCAGACCACCACGCTTCTCAGTCCTTGCGCAAGCTCTGCCCAATTCGATTGCGTAACAGCCTTCATTTGTGGTCAAACTCACGGTCACCTGGAGTAGATCGACGGGCTTCGATGAGTTGTAAAGAGCCCAGCGGTTATAAGCGGGAAATTTCGCAAAGCCACAAGCGGCTTTACTCGCTATTTTCATGGTGTCATGCAGTTGCAAACAATGCTCATCTATACTTTTCCGTGGAATGGTAGCTAGTCTAGAAGCTAGCTCGGTTTGATACTTAGTTGTAACAGAAGTTGCAACTAATTTACTGACATCAATCCGTTTAGGACAGTGTATTTGTTGGCCACTGAAAAGTAAGGTAAGATTAGCGCAAATAAGGGAGTGATCAGAGTCCAAACAGGTACTCCAAAGGAGGGGCAGTCTTTTACACAATCACGCCAGTGGTAGCTAATCGCGATGTGAACAAACTGAGTCCAGGCTTGAGATGCAGAGAGAGGACCCCAGTTGGCACATCTGAGATGACTGTGTTGGTAGTCAGTGCTAGCCAGAAACAGGTTGTAGTCTGCGCAAAGTTGTAGTAGCCGGTCATCGTTATCTGACCTGCGACCGATAAGTCCCCACCGACTACCTAAACGACTCTCTTCTGAGCCTAGCTGCTCGACCTGAGCATTCAAGTCTCCGTCTAATACTACAATATCTGTCGAATGTACTTTCTGTAGAAGAACAGGTAACTGGTGATAAAACTCATTCTTAGTCACATCCGAGCTGCAATCTGTCGTAGCGTAGGCGTAGATGGCGAAAAGATATCGTTTCTCATACTGATTTCCCCTCACTTTGATGGAACTTTCTAATCTAACAACACATAACCGACTGTTGATGGGGACCCAATCAATTAGTGCTGCCTTAGCTCTAGCGCTTAGTGTGGCACCAACGCCTGCAAAACCAGACAGATGCCACAGGGTCCCCAGATAAACGTACGTAAAACAAGCTTTTAGAAGCAACAGATGGAGAACGAATTTGTAGTACTTCACTAGAGTCTTGAATACGGGTCTCGGATAGACAACAGACGTTGATATTAAGACTTTGTAAGGACATTTCCAACCCTATCTGTTGTTCGATCTGAGTTAGTGTGCGAACGTTGAAGGAGGCCAGTTTGAATGGTTTACGTGGTTTCAGAAAGACTTTCAATATTCGTAGTCTGTGGAAGCATTCAACTTCCAACCACTCAGTGACTTGAGATCATTTAGATAAGACAGGGTTTCTAACATAGGCGAGCTGTTGTATAAGTTGAAAAATGAAATACGCGAAATGAGAATAAAGGGAAATGCATAAGTGACGCAGTACAAAAGAAATAAAAACGAATGTTATCAAATGATTGTGAGTGGGATTTGTCTGAATGTGAATTGAAGCGAGAATAATTTTTCCAGTAGTAGTCACCGTTTGGTTTGTGTGAGGGCTGTGATACTGCCCAGGTGCCCAGACTGAAGCAGGTGGTTTTTTAGGGTGCCACATCCGGAACCTTCGACCTAAAGGTCTAGTCCACAAAGCAGTAGAGTAACGTCAGGAGATGCGGTCCCATGGTAGCCGGTGACCAATAATTGGTTCATACGCCATTTGTTCCTTCAGGATCATGGAGCCCATGTGCACTATTGGTTTGGAATCAGGGTTATCCAACTCCCCTGGGTGGACTTTCCGTGTCCACCAATCCGGTTTAAGCGCCGGATATTCCCTTTTCGTCTTCTCAACTTCGTAAACAACACCCCCACCGCAAGAAGGTAGTGAGTAGGACTTCCCTGGCAGAGGTTGTATGCACGTGGCCGTGTGAGAGCATTTCAAGAGAGAGAGCAGACTCTCCCCACTCTCGGCAGTACCAGGGCATTTGGGGGCTTCCGAAATAACCACCGGTCCGCAGGGAGTGGCTGCATAAGAAAACCACCTGCTCCGGTTTTGGTGCCCGAGCAATATCCCAGCTCACACACAAATCATTCCATTTGTGTGGCGCATATATATTTGCTGTCTTCTACTAATATTTATGTGTTGAAATAAAAAGGATACTAGTAATTAATAAAACAGTCAGATCTTAATTGATTGAAGAACAAGTGACCTACAAGCTAATTTCCTCCAGTCACCTGTGATTGTTTATCATATCTATTTTTTGCTCATATTCTGTATCTAAACCAGTTACTTTATTACGCGAGAAATGAGTTTCTCTGGGTTAGTGATCTTGTCTTTGATTTCAAATCATTCACAGGTAACTGGTGATAAAACTCATTCTTAGTCACATCCGAGCTGCAATCTGTCGTAGCGTAGGCGTAGATGGCGAAAAGATATCGTTTCGCATACTGATTTCCCCTCACTTTGATGGAACTTTCTAATTTAACAGAAAATAACCGACGTTAATGAGGTTCAGTCGATCAGTGTTGCCTCAACTCTAGCTCTTAGTGATGCACTGACCCCGGCAAGACCAGATAAAGATACCAGGATAAACATACGTGAAACAAGCTTTTTGAAGCGACAGATGAAGAGCGAGTTTGTATTACTTAACTATAGTCTTGAGTATGGGTCTCGGATTGGCAAGAGACATTGATATTGAGACTTTGTAAAGACATTCCCAACCGTATCTGTTGTCCGATCTGCAGTAGTGTGTGGATGTTGAAGGAGGCCAGTTTGAATGATATACGTGGTTCAAATATAAAATACACAAAATAAGAGTAAAAGCGGTAGATAATTGAGGTAGTACAGAAGAAATGAAAAAGGATGTTACCAAATGATTGTGAATACGATTCAAGAGTAATTTTAACAATAGTAATTCTCATTCAATTTGTTTGTGGGCTAAGATACTGCTTGGGTGCCCAAACTGAAGCAGGTGATTTTCTCAAATGGCCACACCTTAAGTTTCTTTCTTAAAGGTCTAATCCATAAAACAGTGGAGCAAAGTTAGGAGATGCGGTCTCATGGTAACCGGTGACTAACAATAGGTTCACACACCATTTGTCCCCTTATGATACTGCGGCCCATATGTACAAATGGTTTGGAATTAGGGTTTTCCAACTCTCCCAGGTGGATCCTCCTTACCTACCAAATTGGTCAAAGCACCGGACATTCGCTTTTCGTCCTCTCAATTTCGTAAACAACAACCCCGCTGCTAGAATGCATTGAGTAGGACTTCATTGGTAGTGACATTATACTTGAGGCCATGAGAAAGCATTGTGAAACAGAGTGAGCTCTCCCCACACTCGGCCGTATCAGAGCGTTTTGGGGCGCGTTATTCAGTAGTAGTTATTCTCTAAGCACCGAAGATCTTTATTGTGTTGAATCCTGAGCTTTGCAGTTCCGTTTATTGGTAAGGTCTGCCAAATCATTTTGCGATTTCCGCTCAGCTTCCCCTCCTTAGATGTGTTTGCATCACGTACCAATCAGTTTCAAGCATTAGGATCTAGTGGCATTTTTGGACCAAAAGTCTGTCCAGTATGTTCACTTGCATTTAGCTCTGTATGTGAAACCACAACTTGTATTTCGATACAATTTACAAGCTCTAATGTGAATAATGGTGAAAATATAAATTGTTATCAAAGCACAGACATTAAATTCATAGAGTCATTAAATAATGGGTTACGTTTACTGTTTAATTCTTTAAATTGATGGGATCCTTTTTTCTGGAAGATGCTTAGGTTTAAACAATGATTACCAGGAAGCGCTCATACTCATCACGTTCCCGTTCCAGGTCATCAGGATTTTATACACCAAGACGAAAAAACCGATCCAGGTCAGTAATATTTTTCGCTAATCAAATTTTGGGAGTTTTTCTTATCTAATTTTTATCTTGCTGGATTTTTTAAATTAAATCGTGGGTTGTAGTTGCTAATTATACAAGATTCTACCTAGCCTTTGATTAGTAAGTCAATAAGAACTAATTGAGTTTCTTGATTATTTCTCTCCAGTTTGCATTAAGTTCACACTTATCACACTGTAATTACATATGTTGTGAGTCGACACTTAGTTTAATAAGGATAAGTTGAATCGCCTTATGGCATGTGTTTAAATCACTTTTAAAAATAGCTTTACCAATCAATTTTTCAACTATTCACCTAATATCCTAACGAAGCGTTCTAAAGTTGATCGCGCATAAAATCATGATTCCACTATATTTTGAAGTGAAAATACGATTCCGCCCCAATCGATGTCTAGCGTGACGGTTAAGGCTGAGAATCAAGTAAAACTCCAGATGTTTGAAATAAAACTGACTCAACACTCTGTATTGTTGTTACTACGTAAATAACATTAGGAACTAGTTATACTTACTAAATTTTCTATCATATAAGCGCTTCTGGGTCACGCTTTATCTTTTTGGTGTATTGAAAACTTATTCGCAGTAAAACTGACCAACCCTTTTACATTTAGTGTAGAAATTAAACGATCGAGGTAATAAGTTTTAATTTTAGTATTATATGCTGTCCAAAATGATCTATAGACTCTAATTTGTTCCTCGAAATCCGTTACCCAAACGTTCCTGTCATACTCTTTAAAAAAGTACAAATAAGGCAAAGAAACATTTCTCAAATACTTTCTCGCCCACATTATATTTTTGCTGATGAACTACATTTCATTACATATATGTCTACAATATTACTATTATTATTATTATTATTAATATCAATATTAATGTACATCGTCACCAAAAATGGTTAGTTTCTCATAGATCTTGTTTGTGATAGGTGCATGCATGAAACTTATACATTTTCAGTCAGTCAGTCATAATCAATGTATGACCTGGCACAAATGTATATTGACCCAAGTAATCGCAACACCATATCACAAGATAACATAAACATAATAAACAGTAAAGGAGTTAAAATAATTTAGTTGCAACAATAAAAAGAATGATTAAACCCTGGGAATATGGTTCAAGAAGAAGTTAAAAGATATGTTTGAAGGAATACTAAAACTAAAGATCGAGGGCGAAATAAAAAGTGGATGACTCTGCTCCATGTCACCCAAAGTCTCTAATCATCGTCATAAAAATCGTGTGGTCCTTACCAAGTATGCAATCTGTACCTGCTTACGTGACTCAGTTTAATAGTCACTGGCTTTATAGGCTGATGCCAAATTTTGACTTGGCCATCCCCAACCTTCTGACTTATACACCAGCAAAGACTGCCCATCGATGTAGGCGATATATAGGAATATGTAACACATGTCTCAACTACTTCACTTAATGAAGATTCAAAATCTTGTCAACCCACTTGTCATCTTTACCTAACCTCAGCTCATTCAATGGTCCTAACATGCGCGAGCGCTGCTTCAAACCATCTGTGGTCAAATACCAGTACAATCTATTTTTAAGTCACATCTTATACCCATGACATTAAACAGAAGGGATTGCTACTCAGTAAACTCATTCGATTAACAGACAAATTTCTTCCCTATGACATAGGTGATGTAATTTCGTCAGACAAACCCATCCGGGGTGATCAGACTTTTAAGACAAGTGAACTAGTCAACTCACTTAGCTATTTCCCTCCCCATTATTGGTTGAGGAAATGACACAGACCAGTTCTGAAGCAGCATTTCGGATTTAATTAGAGAAAGATCACCTCAAATGTTTGTATTATTGCTCAAGGCAATCAAAGAACACTTTTTCTCCGTTTTCACCAGCAGGAATACATGGTTTGCGTACTCCAAGTCGATAGTTAAATTTATTGGCAGATCAACTGATACGTCAGATGATGAAAGTGTTATCTATGAAGGAATTTCTGTGACAATGTTCAATAAAAATGGTGAAAGCGGATAACCTCTATGAACACTATTTTAGATTAATATTTACGGCGACAGATCCACATAAGTTCTGACTCGACCTAAGTATTAGTCGAGGGTTCGAGCAGAGATCCTTCACAAAATTTATATAATTCTTTGATATGGTTTTCAGCAATAGATATTTTCACAGAATTTCTCGATGACAGAATCGAATGTTACCTTAAGGTCAAGAAATACCACTATAGTCAGGCGTCGGTAAGTACGCATACGTGATAAAACTTGATGAAGAGTGAATATTTGGTCAATGTATCCAAGTCTGAAACCAGTTGGGTTTTCCTAGGTTCGCTATTTACGAACCCTTTTCAAACCTGTGGATTTTGAAATTGGGCTTCTACAAAGGCATTCGTTCGTTTCAACAGCACACTTAAAACTTTTCCTGTAACAAATAGTAGTTTGATCACTCTGTAGTCCTCAAACTTCCTGAGATCCTTTTACTTTGGTATCTTGACAAGGTGTCTTTCTTTCCAGTCTGTCGTTACTGATAGTACAGTTGGATTCATAGGTTTCCTAGCTGCCATAGCTATCCATTGACTGTGCAGCACTCTACCTGAAGCTGTTGGGTCATCACCTCGGAGGCACTAGACGAAATGAGATGTCAGCGACTTGTCTTTCGCTTCCCCATTCAGCGTAGATAACACATGTCGAAGTAGGTTAGTCAAGGTGTATGAAAACATATACAGGTCTCCGTACGGCACAAGACGCATAACTCGATACCGCTGTGATGACGTTCGCCAATCAGCCGGACTGCCAAACTTCATCAGCATATGTAAAACGGGTATGTTCTACGATTCCTTACCGCCCACAGAAGCGAATCCACGGAATGGTTTTGTCGCCCTGCCGTAAAATAATGTTGCTGATCAGTAACATAAGTGATCTCTGTCGAATGACTAGAGGCCTGATCGAGTTGGATGGGAACAACGTGACGAGCCAACTTACAACCAAGTCCACTCTCACGGTTGGTGCCTAAAGTGGATTACTTTTTCGCCATATTCAGGTACTATGGCTGCTTTTATGACCGTATGACACAAACAACGTTATTACAGATATATACCAATAAGAGTAAGCACAAGGGATAGAGTGAGACCATTACCGTATAGGCCAGTCCATGGCGTGCCATTGATTGATGCGCGTTGGTTGTCCTTGACCTTGACGAAGACCGGCAAACTGTCCTATATTCAGTGATCTGACTGCCGGATGATTTGTCAAGGGATGTGACATTTCAGTGGCACTTTCATACTCCCCCATTAGATTCAAAGTGGTTTGAATCTGCACTATACACTTTAGGGGTACTCGCTCGCCGAAGGTTGCCAAATGATCCATAAAGACCCTTTGGGTATTGCTGAGCTTCAAGACAAATGGAAAGGAGGCGGCAGCAGCTGATCGGGAAATAGTGAGTAACAATGATCCTAGGAATGTTGGATTTGTCACTATGCTTAAAAGTATGACATACAGGTTGGTTAAATATCAAGCAATTAACAATGACAACGATAAAAAGTATGGCATTTTAAGGTTTTATCAATTTGTATTGAAATTCATTGCGTTGACAAGTGATTGAGTTGCTCAGATAGGCAACATTCAATTCACCGTAAGAGTAATGATGCTACAGTGTTAATATGAATAGTATATCATCAATTGATGCTGATGTTTGTACTGTCTTTGACCTTAATTAGAAAGTCAGTTTGTTTCGTTGATAGATTCCCGTTCGTATGTGTCGAATTCTGGTCCTGTCTATATTTAGCAGAATAAGTGAAAGTGCAGAAGCATAACTGTTGATAAAAGAAATCGTAATTCCACCGTACAAATTTATTGATCACTGACCAGTCAGAGGATGAAAAACTGATGATTGTTGGTACAATTAGTAAAGGTAGTAGACCACATATCGAGAATGGAAGTCGAACAATGAACTTGTCTTTACAAAATAATAAATGACGTATGCTGCGTGCATCCACTCTTTGTGTTCTCCAAAATTCTAATCTTCTAAATTCTTCATGTTCCTTTCTTTTTTTCTCTTTCCGAATTTATTTCGCTGGATTATACTCCCTGAATAACATCTTCAAACCCTAATCTTTCCTATTACTGCGTATACTCTTACTACCTCTACCACTATGGGATTTGAATCGACAACTGCGTCTCTGTGCTGTGGTATGGCAACTCGAACTGATGTACGTACGTACGAAGTTCTGCGTTGTGACTGACTGCGTATTTGTTCGATATCTGAAGCAAAGCATATCAGAGAGAACACAAGAGACCAAGGACTGCCATATTGGACTCATATCAATGATATTGGTGCGAAACTCCGTTAATGTCCAGGTAGAGGCGACACTGTTGTTTCCAGTTTAAAGAAGATTTTCTCGATTGAAGAAACTGATAATTATGAGGAACGACTGTGCCGCCAGACCACCATCTGAACTGAACAGTTTGTGAATCGTTTAGTACTTGAACAGTTGATCCAAAACATGTAAACCAACATAATGTACCTGTTATTGCTCTGAACCTTCTTGTCAGGCTATTTAAACACCGATATAGCAATGACTAAATACTACAAAGGTAGGGAAATTGCCCATTTCAAAGGTTGTGTCAACTGTTTGAATCGGCAAAGAACAATAAGCAGCAGGAAAAAGGCGATTTGGCCTAAAGTTATCACTTTCTACTTTCAACGGCTCTGAGTGGTTCGATATACGGTGATGGTAGCTACTAAAAATAATAACGACTGAATACGCTTATTAGTCATCTTCTTCCACAGGTCTCTGTGGTTTACTATATTTCCCTACTAGTTTTTTCGTTGTATCACATAGTTGTCTGATATATCCTTCTCTTGGAGCTTTTTCCGCTATCACTGCTGGTCCCATGTATTTCTGCTTGACCGGTCTAATACTCCTCTTCACTTACTTCTTTACTTCTGTGTATTCAGTCTGTGCCTTAACTTTCTCTGTTCTTGTTCGACTGTTGTACTTATTCGTAACAATAACGTTACCAAATTTGATTTTCATGAAAACTAAGTCTATTAAAATTAAAACATTTTAATTGTAGTGCCTAGCTATTACAAATCATAATCGGTGTTTCATTTTAGATCCAATGAACGCTCTAAGTTCAGTTCTTCGTTGAAAGAAAGGTATGTGGTCGCTAAATAACCTGACATTTTGTATCGATAGCATATTTTTAATCTTATTAGTTTGAAATATTTTTTTGTCTGTATATTTTTCTCCATCTTGGGACATACTACCTAGTATTTATAAGTAGTGCAAGTGTATAACGCGCTGAATAGTGTCCCTTAGTTCAGACAGATCCTCTATCATATTCACTCTGTTTTCATGTGTTAATTTATCCTTCTACTCATAGCTGTTTCTCTCCCTTTCCTTGTTCAGCCTCTCTGAACCCACTACAATTTAAAGCTATTTATCTCGAAAAATTGTCACTTTCGTAATGTATCGCCCAATTTATTCACTCTAGATAAGCTATATGCTCTTTCTTGATATTTTTTTGGCGAATTCGTTCTTATTCATTTATATAAATGGTTTACTCATTTGATTGGGCTTTTTACGGTGTAATTATCACTCAAAAACCATGATTCGATGTTTATCTACTCATCCTTTCTTCGCTTTTGATTTCGGCACTGCACGTTGGTGAATGCAAACTAACTATTTATGGTTGCGTAAAATTTATTAGAGTGATGATAAGTTGGGGTCAGCCATGCTCACGTACTTCATTTTCTGTGCAACCAATGTACATTAACTTAAACTGTATAGATAAATAATTTAAAATTTAGTTTACCTTTCTCATAGATTTAGGCCCAAACTCAACGTTTATGTAAATCTAAACAACCTATTAGTATCGCCGTTTGTTGTTTGATGCAGAACTTAATTTATATCCGAAAATTAATTTTATATACTTTCCGGAAAATGAAGGAAATGAAATCGTCTTTGAAAAAAGTGATAGTTAAGTAAACTGAAGTAGTTCAAGTTGTGTAGATCCAACGTTATTTATCATAAAGTTACTCATTATTTTATTCACCGTTTTCATATCTTTCAGAAATCGACAAAGGTCACATTCAAAAAATTTTGACTACAGTCCTCGACGTTCTTTAAGTCCTATTGAGCGAAGTAAGAATTCAACATTGTCTAGGTCTATCTCATTGTTTTCTCTAGAATCGAAGTTTTCAAGGCTAAGAAAACCTGAAATACAATCAAGTGTTAATCCAATCACTGACTTTCAGACTGAAGGTGTACGAACTACTGCACGTGATTCACATTCTCCTATATCTTTAACAGAACGTTTCACTCGTCTGACGAATTCAGGGACGGCTGTATACAATAAACGCAGGTATGGTCGTTTTGGAGATAACCATCGTCTTCCACATCTTATACTTACCAATAATACAAAACTCCCCCCAGCAACTCTTATGCGTCAGGCTAAAGAAATTTCAATTGTCATAGAGCGAACATTTCCTCTTAGTAAGTTTCTGTCTCCTGATATCAACGATATGACCAGGAATTGTTTGTGACTAAATTTTTCGTGATAATAGAGTTTTCATCCGACTGATTCATAATTTTGAGAAAATGAAAATGAAAGAAAATCCTGTTATTAACTTTCTTTGTCTAATACATTAACTTAACTTCAAAATAATAATATAGTTTTTGTTGTCAAGATTTCCTTACTTAACATTCGATGATGAATATGCAAAACACTTGTCCAGACATATAATCCGTAACTCACGAGTTACCGAGGTTTGATAGGGCAAGTAGTATTATTAAAGAGTGAAGCATTTGAACGCAGTCTCCTCAATCTTAATGGCCTGGTGTCTGACGAAATCTCGGCACAGATTTAGAAGTCTCGGTTGGCTTTTGCTAAGTTGCGTTACTTGTGACTTAGGCGAGACATCCATCGTCCAACCAAAGGGGGAGTTTAATGCGCAGTAGTTCACTCCGTTCTACTTTATAGATGTGAAACATAACTATTAAAAGTAGAGGGTATACGTAGGTTAGTGGTATTCGATCATAGGTGTTTACGAAAGATTGCTAGTGTAGTTTGGGTCCACCAAGTAAGCGATGCCGGTGTTAGGTAAGGATGGCAAATCGATTGAAGGGGTAGTAAATCCTCATCAACTGAGGTGGTTGAGAAGTGTTACGTATGTTCAACCACCGCCTACCTCGATAGGCGATTTTTTCTGGTTCAGGAGCAGGCTGGAAGAATGCTAGAGACGGTCAAACCAAAACATGGCACCAGTCTGTGAATCCACTAACAGTTGGACTTGGCCATGTGAATCATTGTAGACTGCCTGATTGGGGTCCACGTGATTATCGTAACCAATGGTTAGAGACTTTGGATGACATGATTCAAAATCGTTTGAAACGACGCCGGTACATCCATTCTTTGTTTTCTCCAAAATACAAAGATTCAAAATTCCCCATAACTTCTCTTGTTTTTAATTCGCTAATCTATATTTTCTTTTAGAGTCATATCTTCGATGCTTAATCTTTCTTATTACCACTGTCACTGTTACTACTTCTACTATTCTGAAATTTCGCTTGACAATTTCATCTTTGCTAATGAAGTATGACAACTCGAACCGACGTACACATGAGCCAGGTTCTGTTGTGTTTGACTGACTAACTTGTTCTCATTATTAAGTATTATTCTAAAAGAAAGCTAGTTGATTTTGAGTTCTTCCATCTATTCAGTGATGCAGGGAATTTAAAAGGCTCAAGAGTGAACCAAACTGATTTTACTTTCAATTTCCTTTTCAATACTATTTGTTAATGTCTGTAGGCGGCAAAGGTCTTACAGATTACAAATAATCTCTAATATTATAAATAAATATATTTGTAATATTTCAATGAATAGAAACATTAGATTTTCTGACATTTCATGACTCATTGTAAGCCACTTCAGAGAATAAATAACCAAATTATCAAATCAAAACTTGGTAATGATACCTACAATCTCTAATATTATATTAACCGATCACATCACTACGTCATCCCTCAACAACAAATAATTTTATATCCAGTGTACAAATCTCTAATTGATGAATATGTTTCATTGTTTTAACAGTCTGTTGGTTAATAACTTAATAGATTTCTAGTAACATGACTTGCTATGCACGACTGGAAGTGCTGGACCGAGAGAGAGGAAATCTTTATACACAAGTCATGGATTTACAGATTATGCAACTCAATGACTAAGTCATTTTTCACCAATATAACTACTACTACTCCTACCACGTTATTTGTTTGATTTAATTTAATGCAACGAACATTTAATCTGTGTTTTTTTATTATTAAAATAAACGTCTAATCTTTGGGACAGTGAATCATTAACAGTAATATTTATTGCCATCAATTACTTAGAAGTTTATGTTTTTAAACTATTAATATTCTACTAACTCCTTAATGAATTTGATTTTATTTCACAATTATGCATTTGGTATTTCAATAACAACTGGTGATTTTTATAAATATTTTATTCTTGATAGATATGGATTTATCACCACATGAAAAACCTGTGACATTTGATTTTCGTCATAGTCACATTATAATACCTCGTCGTCCAAATGAAGGTTGCAAACCTGTATTTGATCGTCCTGGAGTAAGTGTTTTTAGATCGCTTTATGTTATCATACGTAAGATACGTTAACACTTGTAGGATATATTTTATTTCGTGTCATTATTGAAAGCGACCGACAAAATGCTATAATGCTAAGTCTCATTCTTGTTAACATTTTTTTACAGGATCTAACACATTCTTAGATATTCAGTTTTGCCTGATATATCAACACAATCACATTTTATCACTTAGCTATTCACGTAATCAAAAAAGTTATAATTTTATTCCCTATTCTTCCCACAACACTGAATCGTTATATAATGAATAAGAAAAAACATTGTTAAATCTGTAGACATCTGATATATCATCCGAGGGTTCACGCAACCAGTTATTGTCTAGCGTTTCCACAGTCATTATTGATTAGAAATAAGATACAGTTATTCTAACCTCATATCAACTTTTGTTGCTTTGTTAAGAATTTCGTGAGATATTTATTTATTTATTTAAACACATACATATTGGTACAAAGGGCACCAGATACATATGCGCCACACAAAATAATGAAAATAGGAAGAGAAAGGATGAAAAGATAAGGGGGACTGAAATGTACAACCGGAAAACTCTTTCAGCTAAGAAAGTTAGAACCACTCTTCATGAAGAAAGTAAAAGAAGGTTAGAGCAGGATCGCCACTGGCTTCTATTCTGAGCCATATCTGATAACGTCTCTAGCCACTGTGTTGCACCATCTCTCGGACCCCAGCTAGGGAGTCGTGAAGGACCAACAGAAGCTAGCCCTTTGCAGCTTTCTTTCTTGCCACGACACCATATCATACACTGACCACCTCTCCGTTTTTTCAGTGCTGCGTTATCTTAGCCAAAAATGGGTTAATAAAACTGGTCTTCAGGGTGAGCTTTGTTTATCTTAGGAAAAAGCGTACACAATATATAAACAAACATTTCTTGCTATGTAATATTTATATGACCTTAAAGATAATCATTTATACAACACAAACAGATATTGAAAATAATTAGTGTCAACGATCTTTTCACCTATAATGCAGTTTGTTACGGAAAGTTAGTTTAAATAAAATTATATGTATTGTGGTAACCTCATCTTCGTTGATTGCTCCATATTGTGTAGTGAAGATTCTGACTACTTCGTACAACTAATTCTTTGCTTATCAGATGAAATCACTCAAACTTCCATTATATTTTTCTGAAATCAACCGACACTACTTTTTTGTGTTGGAATTTTATCAAAGTTATATCCAAACTGTTCTAGTTTGACAAGGTTGTTGAAACCACGTATTAGTTTCTCATCTTTTCGACTACTGTGTTTAAATACAAATATATCCTTAAATATGAGTACTGCTATCTAGATTTTATGGGCAACAACAACGCGGAAACTAGTTTTAAGTGTTAACCATTCTTGTTTATCTATCGTAGTCGGTATTCGGCTGTCAAAACTTTTCTAAGAAAGAACCGATTTTAATGTATACTACTACACTAACGGTAGTGCAGATACACTATACGGAATCTAACTGTACTGGTTTATTTACTGCTCATTATAGCTATCAGAATACACATATGGTAATGGTGATGAATCTCAAATATCTTCAAAATATAATTTGTGTATCATAAAACTTTCAAATTTTTTGAGATAGTCTTCATCCACTCTCACTTCTGGATGCTAGGTATTTATTTAAAAACATGAATTGGTAATATCTGCAAGTTTTTCTATTCTATTTAAAAGTGAATATTTATCGTGCTCTTAAAACTGTCGTGTAGATATTCTAGATAGTATTTATCATCTCCCTCCACGTTATAAGCAGGTCAAGTTAGTGTAGTACACACTTTCTTTGTCATTTTTCTCTAATTGTACTGGAAAAAACTTCGGTTATCTTGACCCATCAAATCATCTTTTCTTTTACAGTTAAAGTTTTACAATACTGAAGCGGATGAAGCTCTGATTTACAAACGTTTAATGGACACGATTTCGTCCTCGAATTCACGGTATGTTGTAAATATTATTCTACTCATCATTATCCTGATATATCAAGTTATTCAACATTCAGTAATAAAGTTTTATGCAAATAACAATATAGCTATCGATGGGTTGTATTGTATCCATAAGGTAAAAATGTGTTTTGCCATCTTGAAATACTACAGAACTTTTGTATGAACCATATCAAATCAGCTTTACTATTAAACATGGTTTTAGCGCAGCTTCGTGTGTTGTAATTTTTCCACAGGGGGCTGTATTTTGTTTTTTGATTATGAATAACTGATGCACCTGATAAGCTATTGTATATTTTTGCCTCTAGTTATATATGATATCTGTAAAAGTTAAGTTATACATTTAAACAATTTTAATTATAATTAATGAAGTTTGGTTATACAGATACTTTTATATTCATGTTTAAAATAGCATCTCCGGCAGGTCCTCTTATACGAAAACAGACATGGAGTTTTAATTTGTCCTAAGTTGGTAGTTTGTTAATACAATTCGTTTAATTCGTAGTCATACACTATTTTTATCAGTTTGTTGTTGGGCAGTTAAAATGTAAACTTTTCATTTTGTTCTGTTTGGTGATATTAGAAGATCCAATAATACGGACAACAAAAAAGAAAGTGAGTATCACGACATAAGTCATTTTACAGGTCCTGGTCGTTTTTATGGCAGTCGAGTAGATGAACGTTTGATGGATTCAAAGCGTAGTGAGTAATATAATTATTTTTATGTTTTGAATCCTGTTAAACCTTTACCGTAAACTCCATTCTCTCAGTCCACTAAACTGTATGTCATGAGGTATTACTATGATGTTCGTTTTTAACTTTCATTAAGTCATAAGATAGAACCTCATCATTTGAATTACATAATCTGAACCCTATCAGTCAACCACTTGCGTTACTCTTTACATCGTAGATTCGGCTTAGCCTTAATCATATGCACTTGTGATTAATTACTGAGAGTCAATTTCCATCGAGTGGTTAACTAGCTACTTTTATCAAATTTGGAGAAATTCATACTGTATTATTTACAGCTCCGTCTTAAGTATTGATTAAAAGGGAATTAACTAACCTTAAATTATCCATCTTCGTTAGTAGTTCTAAAGCTGGTGGTGTATATTCCTGTCAATTAGTCGAGCACATAACAGAACCTGGCTCATGTGTACATCAGTTCGAGTTGTCATACTTCATTAGCAAAGATGAAATTGTCAAGCGAAATTTCAGGATAGTAGAGGTAGTAACAGTAACAGTGGTAATAGGAAAGATTAAGCATCGAAAGTACGATTCGAGAAGAAAATATAAATTAATGAAATGATTGAAAAAATATGAGGAATGTAGAAACTTAGAATTTAAGGGATAACAATAAGTGAATGGAGCTGCTCCATCACATGTTTCCTTCTACAGTCTGAGAATAGGAAGTAACATTCTGTACCGCTAATATTAATAAATCTGAATCAGTAAACGCACTTATATTTAAACAATGATCAGAAATGTATGTATGGATTCATTTAGATGAATTGTAGTAGTATTAACTTTGTGTTCAGAATACCAAGAAGACCACTACGTAGTACGATGATGAATTGAATTAGAATTTTCATACTATTTGATCCCTTTATTAATTAAGTGATTAACACAAATGTTTTTGAATATAACGATACAATGCACTTATTGTTGATCGCTGCATACTCAACACTGTTTATAAAAACTTTTTTCCTTCAATGCCATGCAAACTGTTTGTTGTGAGGTTACATTTAGTTGTTTCCAGGTTTATATTTATTTTTCATGGGTGTCATCTCTTTGGAGCTATATCTGAATAATCTCTGTCAATCATCATCGTTTGTCGCGTCAAACCTCATCCTAAATGTTGGAATTGAGATTTTTTGTGTGGCAAGTTATTCATAAGAAAGTCGAGAAATAGTCATTTAAAATTTCGTTAAATAAGCTATTGTCTCAGTATATATGCAAGCTCCGGAGCAACTTTAATTTAGTCCATAAAAGCGATGACTTGATATTTAAGCGTTTCCAACTAACAGGGTGTAAGTCGCAAACTTATTCACCTATTTTTTTCAGCAGCATCACATAAGTAACATTATTTTGACTCCTGTAATTCGTCTCGTGCTTATTTGATATTGAAACTAAGGTAATGCACACATGTCCCAGAATCCTCGTTGATTATGATTGGCAAAAGTAGTAAGGCTGAAACTCAATTACATGTCTTTACTTCTTAGATGAGTTACACATTTGTTCAAATGTAATTAAGATACATTCAGGTATAAATTTTCTGTTTTTTGAAAATGCGAATCACCACGTATTTATTGTGAACATTAGTAGCCGCCAAAATCTTGCACATGCATGTGTTTGTATACTGAAATACCATTTTTTTTCCAAAAGCTTATCCTTTGGATCCTTCAGAAACTCCGAAAGGACATTCTTATTATCTTGTGAGTTATTACTGTTTATCTTTTTTTTGTTAATTAATTATTTTCCAATCTTTTAAGCCATACGTTAAAATGTCATTGGTTCTGTAGATAACCTGGTTTTTCTTGAAGTGTGATTAGAAAAAAATGGAGATGTACTTGGGTAGTAACATATCAACATTCGAGCACATTAGGAAATTGATGGTGTAAGAAGGTAAATAAATTGCGAGCAAACTGTCTAAAACCATACAAAGCTACATAATTATACATTTAACACTCCTCAAAACAGCACATACCAAAAGTGAAACATCGTAAGTATTCAACTATCCGTCAGATAAGCGAATCGAATTGAGCAATCTAATTATTAGAAACTAATTGAATCAAACAGTATTATTTTCCCTTCCCTGGAGAGAAGCTGTGGTGAATTTTTCCGCTGAATTGATTGTTCGACCTTTCGTTGTCTCTTAGTAATCATTATCAGTATGGGTTGGGGAGGATGTTGGACTTCATTGAAATCGCGACAACTAAAGATGTCGCGCATCATCGTAAAAATGTTTGAAGTTGGACTTGTATATCATAGATTGCTGGCTCAGCGGTCTGGAGGTTGGACGTTCGCGCGCGAGGCCAAAGGTCCTGTGTTCAATTCCCGGTTGCGGGCGCTCATTACTATTGAGTCCCGTACCTAGGACGAAAGTCGTCCAGTGTTCCTCTAACTTAAGTCGGTTTGTGATTTCAATGAAATAATCTTTATGTTTGCAAACTGCAACCAAATACTAGTGTTTGTTTATCTGTCCTTCGATACGCTTTTCACCTTATTGAATTAATTGGAATTTGATTATGTAGTTAGAACATTCTTATTCATATTTGTTAGCAGAGAAAGCAAACCCAAACTATGTTTTTCTAGTTTAATCAACAGGCTTGATATGGTAGTCTCAGTTTATCAAAAGTTCTACTTAATGAGTATCTTTCATCTCAAGTTCAGTATAAGTGAAGAGAAACGATTTGTATCCATGCAGATCAAAACAGTCTTCATTTCTGCCTATAAGGACTTTACTTAAATGAAAAATAAGTAGTCAGCCATCCTCATGCTTTTTTTAAACTCAAAATCCTTTTCAGGATAGGAACATATACCAAGACAACTACTTTTCTGGGGGATTAGAAACACCTGTTAAATATCATTAAATTATGATTACCTCAACATTTTTGGATCCAGCGACATATATAATTACAAACATGTTGTACCGTGATATTTCTCACTATTCTTACAATCAGGTTCCTGGAGGAATCTAGATTGTTCACAGTGAATTGAAACGAAGACATCTCAAAATAGCCTCCTCTGTAGCGTAGCTGTGAGCTGTAGTGCATGTTTTCCCTACCTATCATTTTTGTGCGATAGAATCCCTTTTAGATTTGTTTCCAATAAAGATAGTAATCTGGTAAAAGTAATGTGATGTCTTTATGAAATTAAACTTGAAATTGACAAATAACCTGACCGGTATTTCTTTGATGAAGCATGATGATCGAACAGAAGATGGTTATGGTCCAAGGCGCCGATGGAATAATAAATCTGATCGTTTGTACTCTTCTAGTAAGTATCAACTTTACACAGTTGCCCAATAAATGCTGTTTTTTACATGTATATATTTTCAATGGATATTCAATAAGGCAGTTTAATCAGAATTACTATTGTATTTCACTTAAATTACATTAGATAACAACAATGCATCAAAAGACGGATAAACTAATAAATTAAACTAATGCATGCCTACCACTGAACCATTAGCTTTAATAATATCCAGATGATAAGAATTAGAAAAAATTAGAGCTAGCGAAAATCAATGAAACTGCTTAAAAAGTAATTATCGGATTTCTAGCATACACTTTTGTTTGATGCGTCTAAACACTTAGCCGTTGCTACAGGTTAAAAGTACGGAAGTATAACCTACTTTACTGATAATGTCTACCACATATAGTGTTGTGATTCCAGTTTCCCGGAATGATGTTACTCCTGACTTTAACGAATAATTCCTTTTAAATCGACTACTTTTCACAAAGTTATGGCGGTAAATTTGGTAGTACTAGCTAAATTTACATTTCTAAACTTTGATTATGCCTACTAGTATGATAGATCGATTTGTACGCCGGTGCTAAAGTTTAGTGTTGTTTGGAATATTTTGCTTTGCAATATGAAAATGAACATTAGTTACAATTTTCACTGTTCTTGCATTTATGACATCTTATAAACATTTTATTTCAGGCTACCGACGTGACCGTCGATCTCGCCCCACTTCTCCTTCACCACGGTCATCTCGTTCCGAAATTAAACCGAAAAAGTGGCTCCACGATAAATTCGAAGAGATGGAAGGAGACAGTAGTTCACAAAAACCGATCCCAATGCCTGTTCCTGCTCCCAAACCTATATTATGGTCTACTATTGGAAAAGAAATATTGAATGGAAATAAAACTGCTGTAAGTGATGACCAAAATTACAGTCCAAATAGTGCAGCCAACCAATCACCGCTAACAGACAATGAAAATATCACAAATAAATTAGAGACAAAAGTACAATCAGTTGTGTCCAATTCAACGGTTCGTAGTAATGAAAACGTATGTACCAGAGAAGAGCATTTGAACAGTGAAATTTTCCATCTAGATGTTGATCATGTATTTGACGAAGCTATTGAACGATGATGTTTGTCTGATTTGTACAGTCAGCATTACAAATTACGCATTTTGTTTTGACAATAACCACTTTTTGTCTCTGTTATATTGCTTGTATATTCAATTTGTTTATATAAGCAACTTACGTTTGCATTCTGGATTTCGTTATTTTTTGATACATATATATAGAGTTTTCAGAAAAAATACTTCATTTAACTGGGTTTCTCGTTCAATGTAGAAATTGTCAAAATAGTTAAATTTTTATTGCACACCTCAAATATAGTATAAAACTGCACGTCACCTTAGTGACAAAGCATTTTCATTTCACATTTAAGTCTTATGAATCAATGAACGCTTATCTGAAAAAAGTTAACGACGAATAAGTATACATAGATTACGTGGCCTTTATGTCTCAATCAGGGTAATGTGTTCATAGATAAGAAATTATGTACAAGGAATCATATCTAGTGCGCAATATTTTCGCAAAATATCTGTACTCAATTAGACTGCTTTTACGAAAATGTTAAGCATAAAAAGACAATATACAGTAAAAAATTATATATCGCGCCATAATCTACAGAGTAGTTTTAAATTATTTACATTATTCGTTTCCAAAGCCTTAAGCTCTTGTCTTAAAGTTTCAGCTTGACGAATTATGGATATTTCAAAATTCACATCGAAGGATACATGCTACAAAATAATGAAAAAAAGAACATTTACGAGTCATTTGAGTAAAGGATCACTAAAAATATAGTCAGGATTTTACTAACAAATACGGCATACGAAATTCTCTAGCTTTGTACCATATGCTTGATCGAAACTGATCAATGGTTCAATGTTGGTCTATATACATGAATTTACTACATACAGCGATATTTCAGATCGAATATTTACAATTATTGGTAGTTTGATATCGGTATAGCGAAGTCAAAAAAGATACTAGGAGTGCATAAATAACTAACCTGGCGTTTTATGCGTAAACAGGACAAGAGGAAATAATGGACATTTTCGCCATGATTACTATTTTGACATATTATTAGCTTGCAAGTTTGTGTCAACAATTTTTTCAAACAGAAGAAACTAACCATGTAGTGGATACACTGTCCGTGTAGTTTGCTTAAATTGCCTAGTTGGACAGTCTTAATTTTGGAGGTCTAGACAGTGACGTGGCTTTATATAATTTACTAAAGACAAGTAACTTGCATTATTTGCCAGGTAAAGCAAGATAAAATTATTAATTACTAGAAATTTGAAAGCTTAAATATAGCTGGATCACATAATTTGGTTTTTCTCTATTGTTATATACAATTTCATCGATATGCATTTTATCACATGAAAAAATTGTTCATAAAGTCAAATAATCTACCTAATACGTGAGTCCGAGCTAGTACAAATCAATCAGAACTGAAACAAATAACATCAAATTTTACCCAATGAGAGTACTATAATATTTCTTACAATGAGCCGAAATTTCAAAACAGTCAATCAGTTCTGTAAATGAACGAAAAAGTTACAAAGTTTGTGAAAGAAAAAAATTATTATTTTTTTCTTACCTATACGAATTCTCGTAAAGCGGTAAGTACATTTCGGGTGTATCTCTTCCACTAGTATACTGACTATTAATAATATGATCAGATTGTTTTCCAGTATACGGGACTTTTATAAAATGTTGTGAAAAAGCTTGTATGCATAAACTTCGCTGTTCGCGGTATATATTTAATTCAGTTAAATTTAAGATTTCATCCGTTGACAATAGTTTTTGTTCTATATAACTTGTACTAAATACTTTAATTGGTGGTAAACTAGTTACATGACTTATAAGACAATTAAAAAGGATATCTTCACAATTATTAAATACATTGACAATCTCATGAAGTTTACGATCCAACAATGTTTGATACAGATGATGATAATAACTATAAAAACGTAAACATAAGGAAATATGATTTACAAGATTTTTCAAATTAGATACCTAAGAATCATGGGATAGTTTGACCAATATGTGTACAAAACAACACTGATAAGATTTAGTTTTTTTTCACATCTATTTGACAGATGCAATAATCAATACAGCTTTATAATTGATGAACCGGTTTGATTGTGTGTAGAAGATCAACCAATTGATTACATGGGTACAAAATAACAGTCAGATATGACCTATGTTTGCGTGAAATCAAGATGACAAGTGATGAGGCTAAGCGCGAAAATTGCTTACTCTAAACAGTACTAAAACGTATAAAGTTTTATTGATGAAACCATTCTGAGAAATAAATAAATATATTTGTAATATCCCAATGAGAAGAAAATTAGATTTTCTGACGTTTTGTGACTCAGTGTAAGCTACTTCCTCAGAGAATAAATAACCAGATTAACAATAATCCAAGTTTAAATAGTACAACGGAACAATAAGAATATTAAGTGACCAATCAAAGAACGGGTTTGAATAAATCAATGTCGTCATTTCGGTAAAGGTGATTCATAAGCGATATGTATGAAAATTTGTGTGTATGTATATGTGCACTGTAAGGATGAAAATTGTGTGACGTTTTTAGTGAGAAAGGATAAAGTTCAATTTATAAGGTAATAGTGTGAATTGTAAATAATATCAGTCTAGGTGGCTAGGATAGATAGTCCAAGTAGGATGTATGGTAAGGCCTTCTTTTCTATTGAGAGAAGTAGGATTAAGCATTATATGGAAAGCCCCAGCTACTCTCTTTTCTTTGTAATATTTTGATATTTTTGAAATCCATTTGATGATTGTTGGAAATGGCGTGAACTGCTATTGCCGATTTAATTTGAAGTCTATCCAGTTTTACAGGATTATTAGATTTCTTTTGTACCTAATATGTTCGCGAGATGACTCTCCAATATGGAAGGCATCAAAATCGACACAACCTAATTTGTAGACGCAGTTCTGTGTAGACATGAATGGGATTTTTTCTTTTAATCGAACTAAGTATTTCGAAGTGTGTTCGTTGTTTTGTAATATACTTTAATTCTCTATTGTTTCTTCTGTTGTGCCATGACGGTATGGTAAAACTGCAGTACCAATCTATGGCAATTCATTCGAATTATTATTATTACGCACTGAGACGTCTTGTTTGAATATACTTCTAATAATCTTCATGGGAAAATTATTAAATTGTAAGATATCAATTACATTCTTTTGTTCTTTTTGTTTGTCCTCTTCTGATGTTATGATCTTGATGGTTCTTCTAAAAAGATTTAAGGCTAACTAGCACTGAAAGGATGTACTGAATGGAAGCCATACATACAAATTTACATACATATAGCTTATGATTTACCTCGACCGAAATGATATGACATTGATTTATTCAGACCTTTTTTTTGATTGGTCACTTAATATTCTTATTGTTCCATTGTACTATTTGAACTTGGATTAATTTTAATTTGGTTATTTAATCTCTGAGGAAGTGACTTACACCGAGTCACGAAACGTCAGAAAATCTAGTTTTTCTACTCATTGGGATACTACAAATATATTAATTTATTTATAGCAATCTACCCAATGCTCAATTTATTCGAAATTATCGAATCAAAACTTGGTAATGATACCTACATCCTGAGAAATACTTTCGTCATTCAGAACGTTTGCACACAGAACAACGCAACCTGAACTTCTGCAATGTAAGCTGCAAATACTAACGTGTCTGACAGGTTTTAATATTCTGTTTTATTTCCAGCTGTATTTAGTTTTTAATATGAGAAATAAAAAAGGTGTAACACAAACTAACCGATGATAAAATGCCCCATTTAGTAAAACTATTGAAAAATGCTTCATCGATGGATTATCATCATATTTCCATAGGTTATCTGTAGTATTCCAATAATGTGAACGAGCTTGGAATCCAACTAAACGATTTGGAAATTCTTGCCAAGTTAGATATGCAAAATTTAACTAAAAAAAATAGTGTAGAGAGAGTATTAATTCGTAACTAAATCGACTTTTAGTCCAACGTATAAAAAACGAAAAGAAAGGGGAGATTCTTTAATGAGAGAAACATCAAACGACTGGGCATTAAAGTAATAGTAACGATAATAAGAAAGATGAGACACAAAGGACATAATTCAGAAAGGAATAAAACAGGGAAATAAAAAGTATGGAATAATACTGGAACTCAGCATTTAGGTAGAGATCAAAGATGAATGGATCTGTTTCATTACAAGCAAATTTTAAGACATGTCAGCGTTTTTAACCGTTGGCTGCAATTATCAAGCGGACCTGGACCAGAACGTTTACGTCTACCAACACGAACCGGTACAGCAGTTAATGTTTTTACAATCTAATAGCATGTCTTGGTTTGGTCGCCTCTAATTTTCGTCTGTCCTACGCCTGGGACATTCAGGACAGCATGTCAAGGTAGACAATGGCTGATCAACCATAATACATATCTCAACCATAAATTTAGACAAAGAATTAATGTGCACACCAGCTACCAGTTCCTTAATTTACTTATCAATGCACAGCCGGTATACATAGCCTCTAGTGACAGATTTCATTCTTCCAGGTCCTGTGTGTGTTGAGTGAAGCTTTCGTAGGATGGTTGAACGTGGATCACTAGGAGCCCCTACGGGATCGGCGAACGTAATGGTCATTTGCAATGGACAGGGAATGGCGTCGTTGATGACACTGCTATAATTCATGGGATTTAACACGTGGGGGTCAGTAATATCGAATGAATTTATATAGTTACTGTAAAATAAGACCACGACGTGTAGTCAACAGCTTGAAGAAGTGTCACTGGAATTTGTACTGCATTCACCAACATCTTGTTCACATCTTTTACTTATATAGAAGCAGCAACAGCACCTTCATCCTTAGGTTTATGATTGCCCATTAAACGTGGTAATGTCATGACCAAATTCAGAGATAAACTTGTACTTGATGGCGAAATCATAACACAGCAATATTGTAGCTTATGGTTCTGTAGATGGCCAAGAGAAAACGAACGAATGTGTGGGCGAGAATGACAATGATTGGTTGTCTCGATGAGTCAGACATTAGATAGGATGACAGGTGTTATGTGTTATATATATATTCCCCTATCCTTATTATGTATTGACTGTTCCTTGTTGATGGACACTTATTGATTGACTGTTTCTTGTGTCGGATTTTTGGTGTGGAAATATATTAACGTTGTGGTCAGGCTAATCTCATGTTCTTGATCTGAGTTGTGTTGAAGTCCTGTAGAATAGACACTGGGTGGGAATCTAGTGTAGATATTCGTCTAAGGTAAATTAGCGTCCCACATACGTGTAAGAAGTAAAAGGACTGTTATAACAAGAAACCCCTAAAGTTATAACAAGCATCCTCTACGTTTATAACAGTTCCATAACTTGGACTGAGGTTGGACGCAAATATAGCCAGACAGAAAAAAACGATGACTCATTGTCACAAAAAATGTGTTTAAGTTTCCAAATCTCTACGAGAAGTGGAACCACATTCCTGATCATCTCTAGCTGAACCCTGGTCGCATGTACACGTCGATTTCGCTGGTCCATTCCATAGTAGTTATATCTTCGTATATGTTAACGCATATTCTAAATGGCCAAAGATAATTTCCATGAACTACATCACCCCCATTCTACAATTGGGAAAATTAGGTAGCTGGTATGTCGTTTTGGAGTCCCGGATATCCTGGTAACAAACAATAATGTACGATTTACTTCTACCACCTTAGATTTTTCTACTAGATTCAAAGTTAAACATATTCGTCAGTTCCCATGCTTAAAGGATTATGTATACTTCCAAGACAACATAAAACACAGGCTTACTATATACACACTCTGGTAGGTGACTCACCCTCAGTCTTTTTGGTGGAGTGTTATGACAAGAAGAATTAAGGACAGTAAAAGTTGTGTAACCCTTTTTTGAGACACTACTAACTTTACTTTTCGACGTGTAGTCATTAATAGTTATTGCATGTGATTCCTATATTCTCCTAATAACAAGTTAATATACTTTAATCATGAAGTCTGGTAATTCAATTTTTACATCAAACACCCAATTTTTGACATACATTGTATTTTTGAAATTATTATTTGTTGTAGTTTAACCGTTTGTGTACTCAATCATATACCGTTTTGAATTAGTTGAATCTTGAGAAATAGGAGTTTGTCCTACTATCTTTCTTCTCATTTCTACCACATTAGTTAATGGGAAAGGAAGTCTGTGGCAACCAATTAGCGTTAGCCTAGCAAATTAATTAGTAAAGCTATTTGAATGGTCTATCCGCAAGGTATAAATCAGTAATAATTGAACCCACGCTAGTCGTCACATGGTTATGTCAAGTGGCCCAGTGTATTAAGGAAATAGATGAGTTATGAGTCAATTTTCTGGCATATTTGACGTCAGAACCAGCGGCCATCTAAGTTAAGTTCATCATACTTCTATTTATAATAAGAGCTTACCGAAAGAGAAACATTCTTAACAATATAATTGGGTTGCACGAAAATCATAATTCAAAAAGTATGTGTAAGAAAATGCTGTCATCTCGCGTGTTATTTTGTCTAAAAAAGCAATGAGATAAACGAACTTCTCCAACAAAAGAAAACTGTTACGACAAAGACAAACTGAATGACTATATTTAACATATGAATTAAGGCTAATTGAATATTATATTTATTGATATGATTTACTAATTTACCGAGTGATCAATCTCATGCATTTGCATTTAAGTTAGTACAATTATTCTGCCACCCCTTCATCTAAAGTAGTATGATGAAGTTTAATTTCAGAAACTAAAATTTAAAAACAAAATGATGCTTCGAATTACCTGTTCAACTGTAATATTCAGGTTTAATGAATATGCAAATACAGCCAAGGTAGGAATTTCGTGAAAAGGTTGAAAACGAACGCTTGGAGATATAGAATTAGAAGAATATTTGAGTGTAAAGCGTTCGTCAGGGAGAACAATTTCAACCGGGACTGGAGCATAAGACTTTACTTCATTATTATTTGGTGGAAAATTCTTGCATTCCCAAACCAGAATTATCTAAAGAGAGAACAGAATAATGAAAAACGTCCGTACACAGATAATTAGTTATCAGTTTCACATGTATACACAATCGAATATAGTCAAACTATAACTCAATGAACAAAACAATGAACTACTCAACTAAATGGATGCTGAGTTGAAATTCAATTCTACTTATCACATAATATAATTATGAATAGTTCCATTATTAGTTGAAAATGATACTTATTGGATATATTATACGAGCAAACCAACTACTTGTTTTTGCTATCTCATATATACTTTTCTTGGTAATATCGCTAATCAACTGTTTTAGTTAAACACATATTTGTTTACTATCATCTACTGTGCGTACCAGTTGAAAACTAGAAATACTGGATAATATATCTTATTGAATTTTCATACTGCAACTACTTTACAATGTCAAACAGATCACAGATAGTAGGACATTTTGTCTATCGAATATGCCATCATTTTTCAGTTTGTGGTCTAAATGATCATTTAGATTGTATTTTAATGTTAACTGAATTCTTGTCATTGTAAATAACAAAGTTACCAATAGGAGTAAACTTTCGGTTTTCCACATTTGTTTCTCAAATCCTTGTCAGTCAATAATATTGAAAATAATAATAAAAAACAATCCAAGATTAAAATTATCCAGGTAGAGCCACACAGAGATGAGCATCAATCATTTTAGATAATCTGTCCTATTTACAGTGGTCACCCAAAGTCGGTCAGTCTTAAACAACAGAAGAAGTAGTAATACGAATTTTCAAAACAAAAACTTGTAGTTCTGAACTTAAACTAAATGGATTCAACTTTTTTTCATCACTATCGAAAAGTCAAGATATACATTTTGTCGAAATCCAAACAGCCCATAAAAGATTCGGTTAAATTCCATTGTCTATTAATTAACATATTTGTGTGGAAAAAATGTTATTTCCATGAAAGGGTAGTTGAATACATACCTAAGTGAAGATAAAAATATATGGATTTCAATGGTCAAATGAGAGCATAGCGATAGACTAACATATTTCTGCATTGTGAAGCATTTGGTCAAGACGGGTCATAAGAGTGATGTCAAATCAGCCTTTGAAGTGACTAAGGACATATACTTAAGTCTGCTGAATCCTTGTCAATACATAAATATACCTTGAATCTATCTTGGTAACACTGATTTATTACTCAAAGTCGTATTTCACATTGTTTTCTGTATTATCCTTGTTTCCTCTTACCTTCCAATAGATGTCTTATTAAGTAGAAATGTGATCAGATTTTTCAAGATGTATTGCGCTAATATATCACATAGTTCTGATAATCTTGGTGACCTAATATCCGATGAATAAATAAAACCATGTCTATTACAAAATGACTGAGACTGACAAATTGACAGAGCAGTTGATAAAAGAAGAACATTATTTTAAATCATATAATCCAGTACTTAAAAGTTTGTGTGATGAATTGTAAGTGATATTTATTTAATGATATACTGTTTTTTTTAGGATGAGATAAGTGGAACAGGTTTTAAAAGGTAATCAGTAGTCGGAAGATTGGCTTATGGATTATTTTATTATGTGTTTGGGAAGAAAAACACTCTCACACTCTCTCTTGTACACATACATACGAATGTGAAAACTCGCTATGGTAGTATTTCTTAATTTGAAGAATAAACTTTCTTTACCTTTCGTAAAAACTCTGAATGGAACAGAATTCCACCGAGAGATTTTAAACGTTCCAAATAAATAGAACAAAGTTCTGCACGTATTGGAATTAACATTGTGAAACCTGACTTGATCTCGACTATTTAAATGAAAAATTGAAAGGTGTCTTAACGTGAGAAAAAAATCTACATATTAATAGGACAAAAATAAAGACATGATAATAGTTTATCAACATCTATAGTAAAAATAAGACAGTCATGTTTTAGTGACCCACTGATTATTAGTTTACAGTTACATGCACAAAGATCGCACTTTGATTTCTGTAGCCAAGTAACATTTTAGGTGTTGTCTATAGCTTTCTCATCTGGACCTGTACTTGGGCTTTAAGGTTGAATTACATTTTTCCTTATATCTTCCGAACATTTATTAAACAAAGTGGTTTTTAATGCGAGTTAAAATTTCTTATTACTAGTGCCAGATACAAAGGCTTCAGATAATTCATATTCTTATGTCACATTGAAGAGTACTTTTGTACATGATTTGGTTAAGTTTTGAAAGAAACGAACTTACAGTGAATCTAGTTGAGCATATTAAGTAGTATCCAGTATTATATTTGTTTAGAACTTAAAGGTGACTGAATTTACTCATGTCAGCTGTTATTCATCACTAAAGCGTATTTAAATTATATGTGGAACTGATTTGCCTTATGTGATTCGAATCATTGTCATCCGACTACTTAATTAATTACGCTATCACTCAGCGATTCTGGCTGCAACTGACCTCCTGTAAGACAGACAACATCATGCTCGTTGATGACTGACCAGTGAACAGAGCTAGGCTTGTCAATTCCTTAGGGCAGGTCGCTACAACACAACAAAGTGAGTTTATGGGTTATGTAAAGTCCTAACGAATGAAATATAACATTTGCTTTTTTAAAATTCCGGTACACACAAATAGCAATCTTTCCATTAATTGTTTCCTGTGAAAAGATGGCTTAAGAGTGGTACGCTTTCAGTATCTTCCTAAGAAAAACCTACACTGGCAATGCATCGGATATCGTTGAATTGGTACGTCACAACTGTCCATAGAATTTACATGCGAAACTATGAGACCACCGGGTAATGTATTCCAAATCTCGTAGCTCCGACGACGAAGTGAAACCCTATCTCGTATAATCTGAAAGCAAAATAATAACCAAACAAAAGACAGTGTAAGCATACAGTTTTCTTAAGTATCACGTGAAATGAAAGTTTCTCAGTCACTCAGTTACAACGTAGAACCAGGCACATATACACATGAATCCAAGTTACCACACTCGTTAGCGCAACAAGACGAACATCAAATTCAAAGAAGCAGTTGCTTCAATGGTAGTAAAAAGAAGATCCATATAAGAATATGATACAAGGAAAAAGAATTAATTTGTAGAAAGAAAGATATAATGTAATTTTAATCTCACGAGTTAAGGACAAAGAGTGTATACACCCACGCCATTGTGATCGATTCTGAGCCATGTCACACAGAGTCTCCAACCATTTGGTACGATAATCGGTGTTTAGGCATACGTAACGCGTGGCCCAACCATCTCAGTCGATGAAGATTCATGATCTCGTCAACCGAGGTTAGACACATAGACAAATGCTTTAGGAGTGTTCTCTCACAAAACGCTATCTGCTTTGATTTAAGCGCCTTAGCCCTCACAAAAGCACAAACCATGAAAGGCAAATAATCCTGCTGGACTTATTTCCTATCGATGAATGTAACGTTCTTAGTACAAGCGAAACAATGCTATTTGTTAACCGTAAAAAGAATCAAACCCTTTTAATTTATTTCATAGAATCAATAGAAATGAGTAGACCATTGACAAAACCCCTTATTTGAAGACATGTTTTTTTACCCTTAAAAAATTTGGTACAACTGGGTAACAGGGAAAATATGCGCCAACAAAATAAAGAGATAATATTGTGAAGAAATAAAAGAGAGAAAGGGAGTACAATCAAAGAAAAATAAGTGAAAGAGAATGGCTTGTAATAGGAGATACGCTTCATTTAAAAGTACCAGTAAAAGAGGGTTTTCTTTCAGTTGACGAGCCCAGTCCTACTTTTATAAAGAATCCAAAAAACTACTGCAGGATAATCATCGGCTCCCATTCTGAGTCATGCTTGATAACATCTCAAGCCACTAAGTTGTGTCATGTTTAAGATCCCAATCAGGAAGTCGTGCTAGACCAACAGATCCCATTTCTATACAGCTTTCTTTCTTACCATCCCCCAATTGATGGTTGCAAGAGTCCGTTTTCCCTCCCAAAATGCTCTTACACGGTCATGGGTTTTTAGTTTCTGCTACGAAAGTTCCACTCACTGCCTCCACAACGTGCAGGGACTGCAAGAGGCCGAAAAGCAAGCGCCCGATGGTTAGACTGGGCTGGTAAATATGAATGATCAGACTACGGGAGTTGTAAAACCCCCACTGCAAACCAGTGATGTAAATGGGCTCTGTGATTCTGGGGGCTGGGGGTCTCCTGACATTGCTGTTGCCTGGTGGTTTAGACCCCAGGATTAAAGGCTCGGGAAGTGACCCTCTAAGAAAACCATTTACTTCAGTTCGAGAGGCCGGGAGTTCTCGAGAACACACATAAATATTATTGTTATTAATGGAGAAGATGTTCTCGCTTCCCTAGCTATCCATACAAACAATATAATGTAAAGAAATAATTACAAGTGAATTTCTTTTGCGCTACTTTATCTTTACATTCCTTTTTTGTTTGGATTTAAACCTGAAACTACTCATAGCATATTTGAAGTGTATCTCCGTAACTAACAGTGACTGAACAAACTATATCCTACAAATTCAAAAGGAAATAATTACCTCAAGTGTTGTAAGAACAATCGATTCGATTGAAGATAAATACGTATGCCAAAGAAACATTACTTGTTGTCGATATTGAATTATCTGATGCGAAGTAATACGTCGTAGGCTCAACGGAAGTAATAAAGGTAATCGTTCGTCAGCCCAAATAACTGCTCGATTCCAATCAATCACTTCAGAAAATGGAAGTTCCAAATCATTGCTCAACATAACTGGGATACAACCAGCCTGTAGTACTTCTAAAAATCTTAATTAAGTAATACAAACACAAAAATAAGAAATGGAATGAATAAGAGTATTTTGCTTTGAACGAGTAAAATTCTCATTTCACTGGAATAGTATGGCAGGAAGTACGAGAATAAAAGGACTCAAGAATTTATTTGTTTTTGGGGTCATAGGTAACACAGTACCTTCAAAGAAACCCAGTAATTTCTAATTTCAAGGTATTTTTTCGTGAAAATAGTCCACATCACAGAATAATTCTAGCAAAACGACTACTAAGAGCTCAGGAACGTCGGATGGCTTTTTTTCTAGTTTGGAGCACTTTAGTTGTTTGCATCGACAAACACACTAAGAATTGATTCCATAATATTCAGATATTGGGGTGGCCGTATTACCTTTAAATCACTTAATCAGAATACAGTGATCCACATAACCGAATTCACACAGTTCGTGATATTTCATGATAGCTACCCAGTAGTATTAGCGCAATACCTTACGCTTTCAACCTAGTTAGTTGCGTAACATAATAGATCTGTTGAAATTAGACATTAACACCGTTGGGTGACGGCTAAGTGGTTTAGAGGTTAGGCGTTCGCGCGTGAGACTGGAGGTCCTGAGTTTGAATCCAGCGTGTGGGATAGTGGATGGGAACTGCTGAGGAGTCCCCTACTAGGATGAAACGGCTGTCCAGTGCTTGTAGATTTTCAATGGTGGTCTAGCTTAGATTGACTCGTGAATTCAACTGTTAAAAAACACTATTTAAACTTGTTTATTTTACCACTATTAAAATAATTGACTAAATCAATGTACCAGAAGTGGGAAATAAAATTACAACACAGTGGATGAGAGACTATTACATTAATTACTCAGCTATAGTAACAAGTGGATATATAGTATGAGAATTGTGTAACCTAATTATATCCACTATGAGTAACCAGCAATCCATTTCGCGATTTCATTGCTCGGAAATCCGTGATTAATCAAGATTGAACTCCCATTTTCTTGGTTGTCGTAGTTATTATTTATTTGGTCACAATAAATGGATGATTTCTTTTCTTGTCTATATTTAATATTGGCTTTTAATTACTGGTTTGATAACGCTGAACGTAAGTTTTTAAGTAAACTGATTTTTATTTAATATAGAATCATTTGTGCATATTTATACATTCCGAGTGATATAACTAATTTATCAAGTACAGATTAGTGTATTTGACTTCGAGCCACGCTGTTTGTGTAATGACCAGTGATACCAAGAAGCTGTCCAGCCATACGACACAAGCGGGGTAGGGTTGGAATTTGTAACCTAATTGTTGGAAGTTGGTCGGTTCAATCAATAAACCAGTGCTCCACATTCATAGTAGTCATACCAGTCTTCTAATTTTATTCAACATCGGTACACATGTTATAGAGGTTCTGATAAATAAAAAAATGAGATTTTAATTTAAGTTTCAGTGAACAGCTCTCGATAACAGTACAAATGGAGACTGAAAATATCAATCATAAAAAAAAACATTTGACGATATTACAGATCCAATGCAACTACAACTTTTTACCGATATGAGCCTAATCGTCGACCACGAGGAACAAGACAAAACGTAGAATTATACATTAATTCCCAATAATCATATCTAAAAAAGAAATAGATAGATTAAATATATCAGTCTATCAAAATACATTAATCAATAAATATCATGTAAGATAAAATCAGTAGATTTGAAACATGATCTGGTTCATAGGACGTAATAGTTTAAGAGCATGGGAATTACTATTATTTTTTAATATATGAAAAACAAAACTACAGTACAATTGGGTGAGGTGATACATTAGAACAAGGTCCTCCCGCAACGAGAAAAATACTGCAAATCAATCTGAAATTTGAGGGTTTTTAGGAATAAATACCACAATTATTAATAGTAATATGCGATAACTAAATAAATTGTTCGATATGAATCTGATACAAAAAAAAGTTCAAAATCAAATATTTCCATCGTTTAGGTCGCCGGCATACATAAGAACATAAAATCAAAACAAAAATTTAAGAAAGCATCTTCGTACACAGAAAAGGAAGATAAAGTGTAATTAATCCTTGAATAATAAAATAATCGCTTAAGAGTTATAAAACGACGAAGTCAGTAATTCATTTATAACAATAAAATTCATCTTGTCAATATCTTTTATGCACTTTGATTTTGATCATTACTATAATGAATATTGTCAATCATTACGTAATAATTCGTCTGTTTTGAATATATATTGAAAACATCCATCAATCTATGAGAATAAGCTATTTGAAACTGATGTGTGGGCGAGAATGATAATGATTGGTTGTCTTGATGAGTCAGACATTAGACAGGATGATGTGTGTCGAGTCCTTCTTAGTGCTGGTCGAATGCTATCGATCAAGTTGCAATGTGGCCACCAGTCTAGGTGGCTCGACACTGTGTGCACTATGTTGAGATAAGATGAAAACAGTTTATTTGTATATTAAACGGTAGAAATGAAAATAGTTGTTTATAACATTTGAAGATGATTGAATTCTATCAAAATTTAATGATCAATCAAAAGAGAAATTTTCTTTTCTTTTCTTAAAAACGTAGATGAGACTATAATTTATGGAAAACCATTGAGCGATGCTAAAGTAAAGGTTATAAACTAATGTAAGGAATTAAAATTGGGATTTACAATTGGACGTTAGGGTTGGGAATTAGAGTTCAGGTATCCATCACGAACTGACATAAGCTATAATGTCAAAATGCTATTTAGTAAAATGCATGAATGAGTTTCGCACCAAGATCCAACGGCTGCTATATCAAATCTGATTACTTCATCCATAAATTATAGTCTACTTAAAAAGTGCAGAATTAATAACAAATTTTGAGGAGAGAAGAACAAATGAAAGCAGAGAAAACTTACGCATCATATAAAGCCATATCTGTAGCACAACGCTTATCAGCATATCGTGTCCAATCTGTACCATGACGACAAGTAGTTAACATAATTATATCTTTTCCATTGTGTAAATGAAAAAGTATATCACGTGATGCTGATCCAATCCCACTGACATAACGTTTACCCTATAAAACCAAAAAAATAAGTGCTCAATCATTTGTTAGACTTATACATGTTTGAATAGATTAACAATATCCAAGTATTGTTAATCTTTATCCTTCACTTATTCAAACTATAATCTTACTATAGTTAACATAGTGAAGTATCCCAGGTAATAATGTCAGCCAAAAATTGTGAATATTTGTGAACTAAATATTCTGTAGAGTCGAATATAAATTTGATTTTATTATTTTGACTAATGAAGCGTTTTGAAAATGATATACACAATATGAAATGCTAAATGGTATAACAAAAAAATCTGGAGGGAAGCACGGGATACAATGGACAGCTAGGATGCAGCTGGACGACCTAGACTTCGCAGACGATCTGGCTCTTCCATCACACATGCAACAACAAATGCAGGAGAAGACGACCAGTGTAACAGCAGCCTCAGCAACAGTAGATCTCAATATACACAAAGGGAAAATCAAGATTCTCCGATACAACACAGCATGCACCAATCGAATCACACTTGACGGAGAAGCTCTGGAGGATGTAAAAACCTTTACATATCTGGGGAGCATCATTGATGAACACGGTGGATCTGATGCAGGTGTGAGGGCGATGATCGGCAAAGCAAGAGCAGCATATTTACAACCGAAGAACATCTGGAACTTAAAGCAATTGTCAACCAACACCAAGATCAGAATTTTCAATATAAATGTCAAGACAGTTCTACTGTATGGGGCGGAAACCTGAAGAACTACGAAAGCCATCATCCAGAAGATACAAGTGTTTATTAACAGTTGTCTACGCAAATTACTTCGGATCTGTTGACCAGACACTATCAACAACATTTTACTGTGGGAGAGAGCAAACCAGATTTCAGTGAAGGAAGAAATCAGGAAGCGCTGAAAGTGGATAGGACACACATTGAGGAAATCACCCAACTGCGTCACAAGGCAAGCCCTCACATGGAGTCCTGAAGGCCAAAGGAGAAGAGAAAGACCAAAGAACACATTACGTCGACAAATGGAGACGGACATGAGAAGAATGAACAAAAGTTGGATAGAACTAGAAAGGAAGGCCCAGGACAGGCTGGGTTGGAGAATGCTGGTTGGCAGCCTATGCTCCACTTGGAGTAACAGGCGTAAGTAAGTAAGTAACTAGATGGGATTTGGAAAATGAATATGAATATTTATTAAGGATTTTCTGAAACTATAGTGGAAACCTTTGAGTTGCGGTTGTCAATCAAATCAGTAAAAAAATAGTAATTGACATTTAATGGACAGAAGTATATAGTGAATTGGTTAAAGCTGGGAATAAAACCTAATCGATTCTCTGAATAGAATCCTAACGTTTTCCTATTTGTCGTAAAATCTGGATATTATTTGTTCGATCCCATGTACGGTTCTGTGTATACTGTTGAAAAGTCCCGAATTGAGACGAAACAACTGCTCAGTGCCACTTAGTCTCTAATAGTTCCATAATCTATCTCAGCCTGTAATGAGAATCACAAATATGAATATGAATGATAGAAAAAAAGACTACCTTAAAACTTAAAAGATATGGTAGATCAAGTCGACCGCGTAAATGTTCACTGCTCACTAATTGATTCAACTGACTTGATCCTGACTGTAAAGGATGTTGAGAATGAATAAGTGGTAAAGAAATATCAAATTTTGGACGAAAATGTTTGGTCGAAAAGCTGGCTTTAGCTAGCATGGCTTGGCCAAGCCATAAACGATATTCATCTTCGTAATAATATGGCCAAGTGCCTGCATGTAAATTAAATATTAAGTGATTACGGCCAGCATATTCTGATGGCTTTTGAGTAGTGGTTGAGAGTGAATCGGCTTTTATAGAAATATGGAAAAAGGAAAATAAAGAAAGAAATTTATAAGGTTTCATGAATTTCGAAAAAAGAATTTACGTTGACAAATAACTACAATTAGTGTGAGTACACTGTAGCATATATAAACAAAGAGTAGAAATATTCATTGTTATAGCATAGGAAAAATTGATCATTAGCTTAGTACACAAATAAGCATGTACTTTATGAAGGTGGAATGTCCGACTATTTTACACTAGTCAAACCAAACATCAATATGTAAGAGTTTCGAAGTGACACTTCGGATTAATGTGGGGAGTGTGAAACCCGAAACAAACGTTCTCGAACTTTTAATTCCTTACATATATTCGACTAATTTAAAAACTTTAGACTTGTTGAATATTAACCTTTGGAAACTTATAACAATCGTTCCCTATGGATTATAAGATTTTCTCAGGGGTACCTGGTATCTCATTTGTACCGCAATAAGTGGAACTAAACACATTCAATAAAAGTTCAAATAAATTATAGATGATTATAAACTAAAGTCCCTGGCGGAGAATCCCATCTATAGCATGTATCTTAACAAGGGTAACTCAACAACCAAGAACCAGTCTAATTGTTAAGCTCCAGGATATCATTAGAAATATTACTGATATGACCACGGTGAACTAAGTAGGGTTGAGTTTAGAGACCACAGCTTCAAATTCGACACTAACATGTTTAAACTAACAAACTATTTGAAATGTGACCCTATGAAGAATGCTCATGTTATTTTTTACTAGTGATTTACATAAAAAATTAACTAAGTTTATAATAAAGATCTACATGCTTCTAAAAATGTTAGACTTACTATCAAGATCTCTTCTAGGCAACGAATTCCAAAATGGTAAATTAACGAGCTCATGAGCTATATACTGACCGAAATGTGGGCTTAAACGATCTCGATCTAGAGTATCCAAGCTAGGAATAAATATACAAGCTTCATTTGGATCTGATGTGAGAAGTTTTGAATTATGCAAAGCGGTGAGGATTTTTTGATAGGTTAGAGATAGATTGGCTTGTTTTGACGAGAGAGGATATACATAAACCTGTGAAGTGAATTGTTTTAATAAGTACCGAGACAAATGAGCAAGCATTAGATAAAGTAAATTGAGAATACGTTTAGGAGACAATTATCATAAGGGTCATAGTAATAAACCAAACAAAATTTTTTGATGCTTGCGGACATGACATTGCAAACAACCAGGCAATAACAAATATCCCCTTTTGAATTAATCTGGGAATATCAGGAAAATAATATGAGATGGTACCTAGAACATGTTTTAAACAAAACACTAAGGTCCAGGTAATGAACGGAGAAAGTACGTTCTTATTTTTCAGAATATGCTCCAATGCGGTCGCATGTATTGGGAAACGATAAAAGTTTTGTTTCCTGATATCAAACCCGGAGTCAGTTTGTTGCGCAAAACTGTGCTCTATCACTATCTTCTAGGTTGTGATATTTTGAAGTCTTGTGAGAACCGTACAAACAACTGTTATGTCCGAACGAAGAATAAATGAATGGTAACTTCCAGGAATTATTAGTGGATTATCCCGATGGGAGACCTAAACACCGAGGTCGGAATGAATAACATCGGGTATGAAGATATCATAAGACGACATCGACTGACTGGGAGAAAGGAACGAGAACGGTGACATATTTGCGAATCGATGTGCATTCAACAAAATGGTTACAGGTGGTACTACATTCCCCCATAAACACATACACGAAGCTACATGGGTTTCATCGGATCACACTACACAGAATCAGATCGATCATATTTCCATCACTAAAAAAATTCCTAATGTCAATGAACAACGTGAGAACAAATAGAGGAGCTAATACATTGTCAAATCACCACATGATGGTTACCAAGATGAAACTGAGGCTAAAGAAGCACTGGAAAACTGGTCAGACAGAACTACAAAAGTTCAATACAACCCTCCTTCGACTCACTGGAAATCTCAACCAATTCAAGATAGCTCTCAACAACAGGTTCTAAGCCTTACAATATCTACTCAAAGAAGAAACTACTATAGAAGACAATTGGGAAGGGATCAAAGAAGCACTAACTTCAACATATCAAACGATGCTGTGTCACAACAAGCATCATCTAAAGGAATGAACCTCTATCGAAACCCTGATTCGGATTCAAGAAAGTAAGAATAAGAAGACAAAAATTAACAACAGTCGAACAAGAACAGAGAAGGTCAAGGCACAAACTGAATGCACAGAAGTAAATAAGCAAGTGAAGAGGAGTATTAGACCGGTCAAGCAGAAATACATGGAACACCCAACAATGATAGCGCGATAAGCTCTAAGAGAAGGATATATCAGACAACTATATGATGCAACGAAGAAACTAGTAGGGAATATAGTAATCCACAGCAACCAGTCAAGAACAAAAAAGGCAAGCCAATCGCTGGGATCCAACAACAGCAGAACAGGTGGGTGGAACGCTTTGAAGAACTCCTGAATAGACCAGATCGACTAAACCTACCAAACATCGAAGCAGCACACACAGACATTTTAGTTGCCCTGGAATATCTGGCTCCAGTTAGATCGGATTAATGATTGTTATCGCAATATACATATCGTCAATCCTCGTGTATAATTATCGACGTAAATCGCGTTAGTAAATAACGGAGATCAAATACGAGAATGAATTTCGAATATTTATATTTTGCACACCCATTGATCTACACAGACAATCGGGGAAACGGAACGAAAGAATGAAATAGGAGAGAAAGTAGCGAAACAGAATGACACGCAGTGGAGAAGGTATGTGAGCCTACACGATTTCATCAAGCGTCAATCGATATTTATAGTCAGACAAAAGTAAGTTACAGACGTGTGATGAGTGAGATAAGGAATGAACACACACGCGCACATAAAAACAGTCAAGTTGATAAGCGAAGATTTAACAAGGTCAAAATGTAGCCTGAGAAGAATCGATAAATTGGTTATGTTAATGTTAATGGGCTTCGAATAAAAACAACAATAGATCCATCAGAAATGTCAGAGGTATTAAATAAAGTGTAAGACGCAGTCGTATGTCCCAGTCGCGTTTTTTCTGTGTTGCATCGCAAGCGCGGTAAAAAAGAAAAGGAGTAAAGAAGAACAACCTTGATGGCTAGTGAAGTGGAGTGATTTGAAATGAAGGAATAAAGGTATGATTACTGATACCAACTGAATTTGATCAAATCGATTGTTACGCAAGTACAATCAGAACAACTTCAAAAACAAGCTAAACGCCACAAGGACCGTTGGTACATAGGCCGAAATGTGACACTACGGATCATCGTTGAACAATCAATTGAATGGAACTCGTCACTATACATCAACTTCATTGACCATGAGAAAGCATTTGACAACCTGGATAGGAGAACCTTGTGGAACCTTCTTCGACACTATGGTGTACCAGAGAAGATCGTCAACATCATCCGAAATTTATACAAAGGACTACACTGCATATTCCGGCGTGTAGGGCAGCTCATAGATGCATACCAAATGAGGACCGGTGTCAGACAAGGCTGCCTAATCTCACCCTATTTCTTATCGTGGTCGACTGGATTATGAAGACCTCGACATCTGAGAGAAAGCACTAAACACAATGGACAGCTTGCATGCAACTAGACGATTCGGAATTCGCAGATCATCCAGCTCTTCTATCTCATACACACCACAAATGCAGGCGAAGACAGTCAGTGTAGCAGAAGCCTCTGCAGCAGTAGGCCTCAACACACACAACGGAAAAGCAAGATCTTCAACAAAATCACACTTGATGGGGAAACTCTGGAACAGGCGGGAACCCTCACGTACCTGGTCAGCATCATCGATGAACAAGGAGGGTCGGATGCAGACGTAAAGACAAGGATTGTCAAAGCAAGGGCAGCATTCCTACAGTTAAGAACATATGGAACTCGAAACGACTGTCTCTCAACCAATATCAAGGTGAGAATCCTCAATACTAACGTCAAGACAGTTCTACCGTACAGAGCTGAAATTCAGAGAACTACTACAACCATCATTAAAAAAGTACAAATATTTATAAACAGTTATCTACGCAAGATACTCAATGTCCGTTGACCGGATACCATCAGCAACAGCCTACTATGGGAGAAAACGAACCAGCTCCCATCTGAAGAGGGAATTAGGAAAAGACGCTGGAAGTGAATAGGACATATATTGCGGAAATCACCAAACTGCATCACGAGGCAATCGCTAACTTGGAATCCAGAACAGAAGCGGAAAAGAGGAAGACCGAATAACACACAGACGGGAATTGGAAGTAGACACCAAAAGAATAAATAGCAACTGGAAAGGATTGTCCAGGACAGAGCTCGACGGAGAATTCTAGTAGGTGGCCTATGCTCTTCCACGAGAGATAACAGGAGTAGGTAAGTAATCGTTATATACATTCTTATTGGATAAATATTAACTAGATCATATATATTTATATTCCTTTTATCATAAACTTTCGTTTGACCCATTAACTATTATTATACAATTATCTTGAACTCCAGTATACCTTGATACATACCTTTTCAATCCTTCCTTTCGCACTATATTTCGAATGGTCAATCTTTTCCACTACTATGGCTACCACATTATTCCGATCTTTTTTGCTATACATCTCATTTCTTTTATGTCGTCGTAGCAACGTGACATGGAAACTTGGGGCAACACACATTTTTACAAGACTCCATGTCGATGACGACCAGTTGAATAAAATTCTACTTCAATGACAATGAACGAGGCTACTTTCATTCTCTTCCTCCGTTACCACTAGCTAGAGACAAGTTTAAGCTTGTCTAGAAGCTCGAATGATAGAGACCCAAGCAGAATCAACTCTCATTTGAGCGCATTCAATTACAGACCAATTACGTTTGGTGAATAGTAAGAGAAATAATTAAGCTAAACAATTTTCACAAAAAATTAATACAGCTAAATATTATACTGAGCAAAATGCGAGTGAACGAAAAACTACATCGGATTAATTGATACAAATTAATGTTTTAAAAGGCGAAAACTACACTTGATTAATTCAAAAATCAAATGAACAAAACTTGCACTGGGTTTATAGGAAAATCAACTACATAAAAATTATGTTTCAGCTAATGCAAAATCTATTACTAGATATAATTGGAGACTTAGCATCCACCACTGTTAACTTTTGTGAGCACGGATGAAGATGTGGCAAACGAAAGTAGTTCTCATTTAACAAGTCATAAGCCATGTTTCGTGTCATTAATGTAATAGCATGTTTGTAAAAAGGACAGGCATGTGACGCTTCAATCCATTCTATTTTACTTTACCACTGACCTCTTCGAGTTAACGATTTTTGATCACCATCTCTGCACAGTGGCTTTTACTTGATGGGAGTACTGTGTACGTGATTTCATCCCAGTTTACACCCTGGGGAATAATTGTAAAAATGTGGTTAAGTGGTCAGTATATTACATAGTGTATTAGTATGAAAGGTGTAATATCTGGTTAGTAGTTGTTTATGTATTAAGGCTCTGCGTACAGGGTTCTACAGAACACGCGACTAGGTGGTTTGAGACCTCGACAGACATTAATCAGAATCGAAGACAAGAGAAGTCTTGATACTTTTTCCTGTAAAATCAAAAAGCAACAGCAAAAGCCGTTTTAAAATTGTCTTACGGAAATGCTCTCACTTGTTAAATATTCTTCAACCCAATTAATGCTTGACTTGCTGAAAATGTTGTCATACTGTTTTGTGTAATCTATTTTTTTTTGACAACTGTACCGTACAAAGCCTTTGCTCAGAAGACTTAAAAAATAACGAATAAAAAGGTTTTCGGTCTAAGAGCTTGAAAATATACCAGCAATCACAGGAATGGGATTGCATGCCAAAAAATGAACGTGCACTGGGATTTAACTATGTTTTCCTTAATTAGTGTGTGATTTAACATAAGACAGTATTGTAAAGTAGTAATATGAAGTGGCATTACAACAAACAAATAAGTTTTATACCTTCAGACAAATTTAAAATAATGAACACTACACTGTCTAGCTGCAAGACAGAAAAGATTAAAACTGTATACTAACAAGATAACGCTAAAATATATGGAAGTACGATTACAAAAATTAAATATTGTGCTTTTACTCACCTTAAATTCCGATTGACACGGTGTATAATCAAAGCAGTTATCCATACGGCACGCCTCTTTAGTACTCACATCATGTGAGAATTTTACATGAGTCTTCTTATACAAAAGATCTAACCATTGGTTTTCAGCAAGAACGTTTTCAACATGAACAGACACCTTATTGCTATTTTTGACATAAATTTCTTGGTAGTATAAGTTGAAAAGACAAAAAAATATTGTGTTTGCAAGAAATGATGCCAGAAGAGCCGATAAGGTGAATAAGAACACCCAACGGTGCCAAGTCCCCATGAAAACCGAATAACAATTTAGTGAATTTAATAGTTTATTTTTTGACCATACTGTAGCTGCTAGTGAAGTTCATATTATTCACTGGTAATCATTTCAATTAGAGAAAATACATTGACCAAGATGTTTATCTAAAAATTGAGACGATTACCAATACTCAAATCGATGCGAAATATTATACAAACATAATGCATAAAAACCTCATTCACTTCTAATCATGAATATTCTCTACTTCCTTGCACATGGAGACAGAGACTTTGATAGGATAAATGTTCCACCAAGGCTAAGACTTCAGTGGTCACGAATAGACCATAATGATATGTGTATTTAGTGATTTTTCTAAGCGCAAAATAAAGACCATATCTTTTCTTTGACTGCAGAACGTATGCTCAGTAAAATCGAGGTTAAGTATTCGCTCCAACGTGATACAGCACTTTCGGGAGAGAACTATTAGCCATTTTTTGGCAGTTAAACTTTTAAACCACTTGCTTAAAGACAGAGATTTTGTGATACTTACAGACTACAAGCCTTTGATATATGCCTATAACCACAAAAGCGATCGTTATTTTCCCAGAGAAATGCAAAAATTGGAGGCTAACGATACTGATCTCACCGCTTGTAAACAGAACTCAATTTTAATATTAAAGAGTATCCCATTACTACATACTGAATTTACAGTAATGTGACACCCCAACTGAGACACAGGCCATTTTTTACTAACAGCACATAGAGAATGTGTCTTTGACCATCATCTCTGGTATTTGTACCACCTCGAATTTGATTTCAGAAGAGTCTGTATGGTCAGAAACGGAGACCAATGTTAGAAGAATGACTCGAAACTGTTTGAAATGTCAGTGGAGTAAGATTTGCGAACATACGATTACTAAAACCGCCAAATTCGACCGACTGGGACGAAGTTTTCAAGATGTATATATTGATCTGGTCTACCCGTTAGCACCACCTGGTTTTATGTTTTCACAGCAAATGATCATCTTACCAGGTGTTTATTCGTATGACCTACAAACAAGATCTCAGCCGAAAACAATGCTACTGTATTTCTAAACAGATGGGTCTCTAACTTCCGGTAAATCTTCTACAATTACTTCTGACAGAAGTTTCCAGTTTTAATCAGACCTATTTAGAAAACTTGCCCAAATTCCGGGTCACTATTACATCAGTATGACAGCATACCATCTAGCAGCAAAATAACTGGTAAAGCGACTCTACAGACAATTTAAAAGTTCGCTGGTGGCTCAACCTGATGAAACTAGATGGAGCGAATATCTAAGCTTGATTTTATCAAACATACGCCCAACAATCAAAGGAAAAATAAGATATTTATTTTGTGCCTAAAAAATTATTAAATACACATACCATCATACGAAGACACAGTGATGACTAAATAACACGTTCTTCTCAGCTGACTAGAGCATGGCACATATGTTTCAAAGTATATTTTCAAACAACGCCAAGGAAATAACGACATTAAAATCGAGAGAATGAAGGTATTTCTAGTAGCAACAATGGGCTGGAAACTATGCTCCCGTTAACCCAACTGGCGAATGATGTGAGGATAATTTTTTCAACAAAATCAGTGTCATCAATTAAAAATAAGCGGAGAGAAGCGAGCACAATAATGTAGTGGCTGAAGGTAGGAAGAATAGCAGATTATCTGTCCGGATTGTGAAGCAAGTTTCCGCGACCTTTCACAAAGCTCTATGGGCACGACCTTTTGACGTAAAACCGAATATAGCGATTATCTGTAGGTCAATAATTGATTCATTTAAAAACGATTGGCTCAGGGAAAAACCATTTTCACTCTGGTAATCTTTCATAAACAAATGATGGACTAGTGAATTCGTGGAAATATCACCGGTGAAAACTGTTTATGAATGCTTTTCAGGGTTGCACCCATATTACGAACGCAGAAAATCTCATCGAGTGGTTCTTCATTGGTGAATTAAACAGTAAACTTGTGAAACAGGCTCCGAGCGCCCTTTCCCTGATTATAATGTAAAACTTTGTGTCAACTGTTTTTGCCTTTTTTCTGTGTTTACAATACTTTTTCTCTGTACATTTATCAAATAAAACATTTCACACACTTCTTTCTGGTCGTCGGTGGGACATACTATGGTAATTCCAACAAGCGATATCTCGAAGTGTGCAATTTCATTGCACTGGCTGTATTTAAGAGATGTTGCAAACCATCGTTACTCTGACTATGCAAACATGCTGCTGAACACATCTAAGATATTACTCTTGTATAAGCGTTACGGTGTCATGTATATTCAGTGATTTTCGTAGAGACGAAATAAAGACCACATTTTTCCTCTTATTTGTGTAACCGCATTTATATCCAATGCTTATTGCTTATCTGCATCAATATAAAACAGGCATAATCGGTTGGCTAGTTAATACTCACTCTTCTGTTGTTATTCAAATAAAACGCTATCTTCGTCATCTATTCTTCTGCATTATCAGCCTCGGCCTGTAACTGAAGATTATATTAGTGCTGTGACATCCTTTAAGGCCATTCTATACTACGTTGTAATTTCGGCCAGTAGTATTTTTTAATAACACTATCGAATTTATACGTATCGTCACCCCGTCGGTTCCTTAATTTTCAGAGGAACCTTCGTTGGTCAAGTGAATTCATTTGTGGTTGTTATTTCAGACGGAGCTTGCGAGTAACATTCATTTCATAATAATTGTTGTCGTTTTGTTAATTAACATACTTTTTTTGTAAGTGCTATTTGTTACCGTTTCGCTCTACTCATAAACAGACAGCGGTATGTAGTCTTAGTATTTTTTGATACGTCATTACCAGTAGTGCGCACAAATATATCTCGAATATGCCCTTTTACTAAGGTTCACCATAGCATTAAGATGTAAATGACGTGGGGCAACTCACAGATCTCGAGAATGTAATGAGCGTCATAATAAACCGCGCATTAGGTCTAAATAATGCCATCACAGTAGATATACAAGACTCGGGAAATAATACACACACAGATGCTAAGAAGGCTACAATCGAACGAAAAGAAAAAAAATTATAAGAAGTTCTGAAAAATGTTAATCCACAGATACTTTCTCAAAACCCCGTACCAGAGCAAAAAAGACCATATCAGCACCTAGCCTGCTCATCGTGGAAGGCTTGGCTGAGAAACAAAACGAAGTCAAGGTAACTCAAGAAAAACCACTCCAAATCTTTTTGATGGACAGTATCGTCATTTCTTCATTATTTCGTTATGTCTTTGATCCCGACTTTTACTGAAGCCTCTTGTGGCCAATTTTATTGTTCTTCAACTTTCTTTGTCCAGACCCTTATCATTTGACCTCGGCTAGTTTTTGATTTTATTATTTAATTTTACTGTTCCATGTTGACAAGTCATTGACACTTAAGTTGCATTTGATTAAATTCAAGTTTAGGGCATAGCTCGATCGATGGTTATTGATTTTGTAATGCCTGTCGAAAATGGCTAGTTGAGTCCTTGCAGATAGATCCCAGCTTGTTGGGAATACACTTATCAATTCTTATGTGCTGAAAGGGTATTTAGTAACCTTAATTCTCTCTGTTTAATACTTAGTTGTGCTAGACAAGTTCCTAACTGTGTACCACCGGCTGTATCATTTAAAGTACTTTGTAATTTTGATGTGATTTGTTCTTAAAAAATAGATTAAAATAAGAACAGAGTTTGTGTTTTGATATAATTTGCCATGAGTGACTCAAAAAGGCTTTGTACGCTATGCAGAAGACCGCAAAATTCTAATCGGATAGCTTCACGTTTAGATCAAATACAGAAACTTTGGTCGTTACATTAAATGGCTGGCTAACGATAGGACTTAGAAAATCAGCGAGAAAAGTAACGTCTGTACATCCGTTACCAAACCAAACTGGAGGAATGAGAAGAATTTAAACTCACCAAGACAAGTCTCTCAGAAAGGTCAGTCATTTTTCAAAACTTTATAGGGTCTTGCAAAACGGTTCCAGAGGTTAGGTTGGAACTCCACCTAGTCCGTATCGAATCACATACAAACAAGCTACTTCCTGAAAGGGAAAGGAGACTTAGTATACGTAAGCTTTGCAGAACAGAAAAGAATGTGGAAGGAAATCCATTATAAGTATACTTGAACCATCAGAAAAATCAAGAGCGGCAAAGCAGTGGGACCAGATAGCATTCCAGCAGAGGCACTGAAAGCACATGCAGCAGCAACTACCAAGATACTCCACATCCTCTTCAGTAAGATTTGGGATAAAGAACAAGTACCAACAGACTGGAAAGAAGGACACCTGATCGAAATACCAAAGAAAGGCGATCTCAGCAAGTTTGATAACTAGAGGAGCATCACACTCCTCTCAACATCAGGAAACGCCCTCGATAGGGTATTATTAAACAGGATGATGGAATCTGTAGACGCCCAACTTTGAGACCAACAGGCTGAATTCCGTAAGGATCGATCGTGTACAAATCCAATCGCAACTCTACGGATCACTGTGGAACAATCAATTGAATGGAATTCATCACTCATCACATTGAAAATCAACTTAAACATAATATTTTCAATATTAATGTATGGTCAAATACTTGAATTCTCTTCAGAAACCGATACTGTACCGAACTCTGCTTAGAATATATTACTAAATTTTGACAGCTGTTCATTTTCGGGTTTATCTGCTGAAAAACTATTTGGAAATACTCTAGGAAACTCTTTTTTTGTATTCCATCCGGTTGCTTCAACAAGGTTGTCTGATGAGGCGCGTTTGAAATATAATCACCAGAGCATTTTCTAGGTTTCCCTGCTATTAAAGACAAGTACTTTGGTAGTGGCATCGGCCTCGGAAGAACACCTTCACACTATTTAAGTTTGATACCATATTGAGTTGGCGGAATCCTGCTGCTAAACTGTTAGCTCAAATGATTTTTGTGACAAAATGCCTCGGACCTTATAATAGCTGCGGCAATGTACATACAAAGAAAACGCTCATACTTCTTAATCGTACTTTCGGAAATAATATTTATCGGTCACAATGGATCCACTATTTTCCATAGAAAATAAAAGCTCATGACTAGGTATGAAGTATATTATCTGGGATGCTGCTCAGAGAAGCATGTGTGAGATATCCTAGAATAGAGGCAAAATAAAGAAAAGGATGGCTCGGTGACCCAGTTGTTGTAAAAGATTTGACCATATTTATTAATGATAGAAACCGATAGCGGTTTCGAGTGGAGCAGGCGTAAAATTCATGAAACATGATAAATGAAACCAAGAGATAATATAGAATGATTTAGAATGAGCTGTGAGTTGATCAGAAAACGATTCGAATCCCAAGCATTACATGCCCAGGAAATGGTAAACAATAGTTAAGAAAAAAATCTTTGGGATGATTTTAAATAATTGTCATGAAGAATTATGGGGGGTTCGATACAAGCGGAAAATTATAGTTGTGAAGGCCAATGTATGCATACAAAATTTACACGAATCATTATGCTCACTCTTTCTCCTTCCCCGAGGTACTAATGCAGAGGTTTCACTTCAGCTACATGACATTATGATAGGTTGGAGTGGACTGTTACTCTGAAAAGTGAGCCTACCCATGACTGGAAGTCAAAATAACTAAAATTAAAATTAATCAGTATAACAAAAATTAATTTATTGTTCCGAACACCAAGTTTTCCTCACCAAAATTTAGAGATTTCGAATCGTGTTTACACAGTACCTTACTTATTTGTTACAAAATTATTAACTTGGTTGCTTCACTTAAACCCTGTCCAATATTACGTGACAACATCGCGACTAAAAGTGCTAACGTCTATGAAATCGTCCTTGTACTAAACTAGTGACAGCTCAAATAGCACTAGCAGCCTCCAGTCAATTTTGAATCCTTATTGATCCTCAACATAGTCTCTTCACACCTTGCCCTGCTCGTGTAGTCCAGAGAACAATATTTGCCTCCAACGTATAAATGTAATACTTAAAAATACTTGGTTTTTATGTACAAGCGTACTAAACCCCCTCATGTTATAAAATGAAAAATAACTACTATATAAGACCAAACCAAAAGTAGCTGTGAGTAGGGGAGTGGACTATAGATTAAGAATCAATTAAGAATAGTAAATTACTTGCCAACTCCTGTTATCTCTCGTGGAAGTGCATAGGCCACCTACTAGAATTCTCCGTCGAGCTCTGTCCTGGACAATCCTTTCCAGTTGCTATTTATTCTTTTGGTGTCTACTTCCAATTCCCGTCTGTGTGTTATTCGGTCTTCCTCTTTTCCGCTTCTGTTCTGGATTCCAAGTTAGCGATTGCCTCGTGATGCAGTTTGGTGATTTCCGCAATATATGTCCTATTCACTTCCAGCGTCTTTTCCTAATTCCCTCTTCAGATGGGAGCTGGTTCGTTTTCTCCCATAGTAGGCTGTTGCTGATGGTATCCGGTCAACGGACATTGAGTATCTTGCGTAGATAACTGTTTATAAATATTTGTACTTTTTTAATGATGGTTGTAGTAGTTCTCTGAATTTCAGCTCTGTACGGTAGAACTGTCTTGACGTTAGTATTGAGGATTCTCACCTTGATATTGGTTGAGAGACAGTCGTTTCGAGTTCCATATGTTCTTAACTGTAGGAATGCTGCCCTTGCTTTGACAATCCTTGTCTTTACGTCTGCATCCGACCCTCCTTGTTCATCGATGATGCTGACCAGGTACGTGAGGGTTCCCGCCTGTTCCAGAGTTTCCCCATCAAGTGTGATTTTGTTGAAGATCTTGCTTTTCCGTTGTGTGTGTTGAGGCCTACTGCTGCAGAGGCTTCTGCTACACTGACTGTCTTCGCCTGCATTTGTGGTGTGTATGAGATAGAAGAGCTGGATGATCTGCGAATTCCGAATCGTCTAGTTGCATGCAAGCTGTCCATTGTGTTTAGTGCTTTCTCTCAGATGTCGAGGTCTTCATAATCCAGTCGACCACGATAAGAAATAGGGTGAGATTAGGCAGCCTTGTCTGACACCGGTCCTCATTTGGTATGCATCTATGAGCTGCCCTACACGCCGGAATATGCAGTGTAGTCCTTTGTATAAATTTCGGATGATGTTGACGATCTTCTCTGGTACACCATAGTGTCGAAGAAGGTTCCACAAGGTTCTCCTATCCAGGTTGTCAAATGCTTTCTCATGGTCAATGAAGTTGATGTATAGTGACGAGTTCCATTCAATTGATTGTTCAACGATGATCCGTAGTGTCACATTTCGGCCTATGTACCAACGGTCCTTGTGGCGTTTAGCTTGTTTTTGAAGTTGTTCTGATTGTACTTGCGTAACAATCGATTTGATCAAATTCAGTTGGTATCAGTAATCATACCTTTATTCCTTCATTTCAAATCACTCCACTTCACTAGCCATCAAGGTTGTTCTTCTTTACTCCTTTTCTTTTTTACCGCGCTTGCGATGCAACACAGAAAAAACGCGACTGGGACATACGACTGCGTCTTACACTTTATTTAATACCTCTGACATTTCTGATGGATCTATTGTTGTTTTTATTCGAAGCCCATTAACATTAACATAACCAATTTATCGATTCTTCTCAGGCTACATTTTGACCTTGTTAAATCTTCGCTTATCAACTTGACTGTTTTTATGTGCGCGTGTGTGTTCATTCCTTATCTCACTCATCACACGTCTGTAACTTACTTTTGTCTGACTATAAATATCGATTGACGCTTGATGAAATCGTGTAGGCTCACATACCTTCTCCACTGCGTGTCATTCTGTTTCGCTACTTTCTCTCCTATTTCATTCTTTCGTTCCGTTTCCCCGATTGTCTGTGTAGATCAATGGGTGTGCAAAATATAAATATTCGAAATTCATTCTCGTATTTGATCTCCGTTATTTACTAACGCGATTTACGTCGATAATTATACACGAGGATTGACGATATGTATATTGCGATAACAATCATTAATCCGATCTAACTGGAGCCAGATATTCCAGGGCAACTAAAATGTCTGTGTGTGCTGCTTCGATGTTTGGTAGGTTTAGTCGATCTGGTCTATTCAGGAGTTCTTCAAAGCGTTCCACCCACCTGTTCTGCTGTTGTTGGATCCCAGCGATTGGCTTGCCTTTTTTGTTCTTGACTGGTTGCTGTGGATTACTATATTCCCTACTAGTTTCTTCGTTGCATCATATAGTTGTCTGATATATCCTTCTCTTAGAGCTTATCTTCACTTGCTTATTTACTTCTGTGCATTCAGTTTGTGCCTTGACCTTCTCTGTTCTTGTTCGACTGTTGTTAATTTTTGTCTTCTTATTCTTACTTTCTTGAATCCGAATCAGGGTTTCGATAGAGGTTCATTCCTTTAGATGATGCTTGTTGTGACACAGCATCGTTTGATATGTTGAAGTTAGTGCTTCTTTGATCCCTTCCCAATTGTCTTCTATAGTAGTTTCTTCTTTGAGTAGATATTGTAAGGCTTAGAACCTGTTGTTGAGAGCTATCTTGAATTGGTTGAGATTTCCAGTGAGTCGAAGGAGGGTTGTATTGAACTTTTGTAGTTCTGTCTGACCAGTTTTCCAGTGCTTCTTTAGCCTCAGTTTCATCTTGGTAACCATCATGTGGTGATTTGACAATGTATTAGCTCCTCTATTTGTTCTCACGTTGTTCATTGACATTAGGAATTTTTTTAGTGATGGAAATATGATCGATCTGATTCTGTGTAGTGTGATCCGATGAAACCCATGTAGCTTCGTGTATGTGTTTATGGGGGAATGTAGTACCACCTGTAACCATTTTGTTGAATGCACATCGATTCGCAAATATGTTTTCGTGCCTATAGGTAACCCTCGTGCTATTGATAGAAGGAACCAGAGAAGTAGTGAATAGGTCTTTATTTCGATCTTCGCACAGTCACAGTGGAGCGTGGGATTATCTGTTCAGACAAACAAAGGCTCTCAGCATTCAATATAAGATAATAGGGAATGTAACGCTTACAAAAAGTAAGGAAGTGAATGAATACTTGAACAATACTGTTTTAGCATATGCTTGGTTGTTTGGGGTCAACTCTTAACCAACCAACCTGAGCTGTTACATTAGCTTCCCCCTAGAATCGACTTCCGTAGGAACGTCTGTTCGATTATCCTATCTATCGAAAACACCTTAGTTCTATTTCTCATCCCAAGGCGAAATTATCAACTCGCTCACTATTTGACTTACAATCAGTTACGACTAACGCTTTCAACGATAGTCCATGGATGTCGCTTCATTTACTAGCTTGTCATCTTATTTTGTAGCATGTGATCTTTTCTACAACTATCGCTGACGGTTTGCTGCGTGCTTTCAAGAGAATGTGTGAGAATGTGGAATAAGAATATCTGAGGAAGTGCCGCGAGCGGGCTACCCAACACCATGTACGTGAGGTACGATTTTTCCATGCTCAGACCGGCTATCAGGTGTTTACTCACCTGCCTCTTGAGTCGCCCTCAAGTAAAAAGTAAAGAAGAGTCTACTTCAAATGTAATGGTGAAAATCAAGCAAACCTGAAGAACTGCTCCACTGCCTGCATAAAATAATAAGATACAAAATGGAAATACATAAATGCAATTGATAATTGTTCGGTTCATGTAAGTGGTTGGCCTCCAGAACAGATTGGTATTCTGAAAGGAAATAGACATAGTGTAGATATCTTGTGCACGAAGAACCATGAAAACAACAAAAAAAATACTCTTTTGTAATGCACATATGTAAAAGGGTGAACTTGCTAGAAGTTGGACTCTTTAACAAAATCGATCAAATGCATGACCTTGAGCCGGTGATTACCGCCTTCTACAACTAGGTGCGTAACCAAGGGTGCATCAGAGTAATCCACAAAACGGAAACGAATATACGATTAAGAAGCAAAAAAAAATTGTGTGGAGTATGCGGATCAAGTACAGTTGTGTCAAATACCCTTTTCTGGTTTGATTTAGGTATGCATGATATATTGAAGCAATATTTCGTCAACTCATCCAAGTAACGAATTGGTTTGCATCTCAGAAGTGTGTAAGTCCTATTACTCATTAGTATTATGAATGATTAGTGGATAAAAGGAAAAATTGCAGTCATTCCTCCGTGGTTTGATGTGGTCTAATGGCTAGGCACACGGTCCAGCATTCAGGAGGGCAGAGGTTCGAGTGCGTGGGGCCTGCGTTTTTGTTCACCAAAACCCCCTTCAATACGACGTTTGTTGGCCATAAGTTGCTCAGATATGAGAGAAAGATAACAAGAGGACGGATTGATATGTCAAAGTGCCATATTGGAACAGTGCAAGTTCTTTGTTTGTATTAATAATAATACTATAGAAAAATGTATACAGATATATAAGAAGTACAACCAACATAGTTAATTAACCAGAAAAAGAAATTATAAAACTCGCCTGGGTTGCTTTTTGAATTCGTTGTATTTGCCAGTATGTATGAGTTTGATTAAAATCCTCAGCCATCGTTTCGGAATACCTAGCTTATGTGTCCAGTATTTAAAAAAAATATTTAACATAACACTTATATATCAAAGGTAAAAGGTCTGGGGAGTTGTATGTGAGGCGGAATGAGGAAAAAAATTATTTTTAAGTAGATGCAGGGTCTGATTAGCTACGTGGTTAGATTTATCCTGCAGCCGAAACTGTCAACATCCTTGACTGACTAATCGGATGTGCCCAGCGAACCGTTTTAGTCATTTGTAAAGATTTATCATCTTTACATTTCGATTCCGTAATGGATTTGTCAGTTAAACGATCTAACAACACGTATGGTGGTTCATGATCTAGATAAGCCGGCTTTAGCCTATCAATACTTACTGTGTCGATGTTTCCATGTTTTTCTATCACGAAATATTTAGATTTTCTTGAGATGACTTTGAAAGGACCTTCAAATGGAGGACTGAGTGGTGCTTTTATTTTGTCACATCTTATCCAGACGTGAGTGCAATTGCTTAGGTCTTTAGGTATATATACGGCGCGCGATTGTTCACGAGTATTAATCGGCTTAAGTTTAGACATGTGGTCCCGTAGTTGATCTACATAATTTTCTAAATTAAGTTTTTGACTGTTAGTATTAGGGTTAATAAATTCACCTGGTAGTCTCAGAGTTGTTCCGAAAACCAGTTCCACAGCTAAACACTGTGCGTCAGTTTTGACAGATGTTCGTATTCCCAACATAACTAACGGTAGGAATTCTGTCCACTGATTGGGGTTTGAGTGAGATATAAGGGCGGTTTTTAGCTGACGGTGAAAACGTTCTACCATCCCATTAGCCTGAGTATGATATGCAGTGCAGCGTATCCTATTGGAGCCTAGAAATTTAGCCAAGTTATTAAATAGTTCGGATTCAAATTGCGCTCCTCTATCCGTCGTTATTGTTATGGGTGTACCAAAAATGGTTACCCAGTTCTGCATGAAAACTTTGGCTACTGTTTCCGCTGTGATGTCCGTTATCGGGATGGCTATAGGGAATCTGGTAAATCGATCTATGCATGTAAAAAGATAATTAAAACCGTTTGAACGTGGTAAAGGACCTACCAAGTCGATATGCACATGGGCAAAACGTGCATCTGGTTGCGAGAAAACACCTATGGGTGAATTTGTGTGACGATTTATCTTTGATTGTTGACATGCTGAACACTCTCTAACCCATTTGTGTACATTCTTCTGTAAATTCGGCCATATATATCTGGCATTGATTAGTTTTGTTGAAGCTTTTGCGCCAGGATGAGACAAAGAATGAAAGTTATTATATATCAACTTTCGCATACTTTTGGGAACGAAAGGTCGCGGCATTGCCTTGGTCGTGTCACAGTAGATTAGAATACCATCGACAGGTGATGGGAACTGTTTTAAATTAAGACTTGAATTGTTTGTTTTAAGCAGGTTTTGTAATTCTAGATCCTGCTCTTGTTCGTTTCTCAACGTCTCGAAGTTTACTGTAGACTGCTGTAACACGTTTATTTCTAGCCTAGATAAAGCATCTGCCGCCTGATTGTCCTGACCTTTGACATGTCGGATATCGCTTGTGAACTGTGATATATAGTCAAGGTGTCGGACTTCTCGAGGTGAGTATTTATCAGCTCTCGCTTTTAGTGCATTCGTTAGTGGTTTGTGATCCGTAAAGACTATAAATTCCCTGCCTTCTAACATGTGTCGGAAGTGTTTAATGGTTAGGTAGATTGCAAGAAGTTCTCGCCCGAAGGTAGAATACCTTGTCTCTGCTGGAGCAAGTCTTTTTGAGAAGAAAGCAATTGGTTTCCATGCGTTTTTAACCAGTTGGTTAAGGGTACCGCCTACTGCTTTATCTGAAGCATCCACCATCAAAGCAAGCGGGGAAAGAGAATTCGGATACATCAACGTAGTTGCTTGAGCTAATTTATCTTTAAGCTGTTTAATAGCTTCGACAGCGTCAGAAGACAGTTTGAATTCTTTTGGTTTTCCTTTTAGTGAATCTGTCAAAGGTTGCATTAATTGTGCACAACCTGGTATGAATCTGCGATAAAAGTTAATTAGACCTAGAAAACTTCTCAGTTGTGTTAGAGAACTAGGTATGGGGTATTGTTTAATGGTGTCTACTTCTTTTTTGATCGGTTTAATCCCTTCTGGGCTTATTGTGTGACCGAGAAATTCTAAAGTTTGAACACCGAAAACACACTTACTTTGATGTATGTTTATTCCATGTTCATCCAGTCTTTTTAACACTGTTTTTACATGCTGTTCGTGTGATTGCAAATCGGGGCTGGCACTTAACAAGTCGTCTATATACCCCTGCGCAAATGGCATATCTCGAAGTAGATTGTCTATGAATCTTTGAAATGTCTGTGCCGCATTTCTCAGGCCGAATGGCATGCGTACAAACTCGAATAAGCCAAAGGGTGTTGTAATAGCTGTCTTTGGGATATCTTCATCCGCCACTGGGATATTGTGATATGCCCTGACTAAGTCAATTTTAGTGAATATGTTCATACCCTGTAAACCGTTTGTGAAATCTTGGATATGCGGTATTGGGTACCTATCTGGTACGGTTTGACGGTTGAGGGCTCTGTAATCCCCGCACGGTCGCCAGTCACCTTCATTTTTCTTTGGGACCATATGCAAAGGGGATGCCCATTGACTATCAGAGGGACGGATAATACCCAGTTGTAGCATATAATCAAACTCGGCCCTAGCGATTTTGAGCTTATCTGGTGCTAGTCTCCTGGGTTTTGCAAAAACCGGTGCACCTTCGGTTTTGATAGTGTGACTTACTTTTAGTTTGTCTTTAGAAGGCTGTGGGTTTGGTTTAGTTAAGTTTGGAAATTCCGCGAGTATATCTTGGAATTTCGCTGTTGTTACTGGAGGAGTTTGAATCAAGTTAAGAGAGCTGATGTGACTTTCTTTGCCTTTTGTGTAATACGAAGTTTCTTTTAGTGTTAATCGCCGTTTCTTGGTGTCAACTAGAAATTCGTACCTCTCTAGAAAGTCCATCCCCAGTATTGCCAGACCTAAGTCGGCTACCGTGAAAACCCAAGGGAATCGCCTCCTGAACCCCAAATCTAGGGTTAAGTTTTTCCGCCCAAATGTCGCAATTTTAGTTTTATTTGCAGCTTGAAGTGTAATTGATGTTTCTCGACTAATCTCAGTTTTATTTTGAGGGATGATGCTAAGAGCAGCGCCAGTATCCACCAAGAAATTCAAGCCAGAGTTTCTGTCTCTAACATAAAACAAGCGACTGTTTAGGCGCCCCTCCTCAGTCGTCGCGACCTGGGGAGGGGTTACTCGTTTCCCGCTGTCTTAGAATTATGCTTAGGCCAGGCGCATGGTTGCATGCACTTGGTTGAGTTGACACCAAACTTCCAGTGGTACCAACAAAACTGCCCAGGTTGTCTGGACATTTGTGACCTGTTTTGTGACTTGGATCGTGGTCGTTGTGGTGACCTGCTCCTGTTTCTATGACCCATTTGCATTCTGGTGACAGCCTCAGTGAGACTCTTAACACTCGCAATGAGTCCTTCTATGACGGGGTCTTTTGCTGATTCTACTTTTTGTGTGTGATTTATTGTGCCTGGTCCAGTTGGAGGACCTCTCTCCATTATTCTATCGGCCATACGCGCTAAATGAGATAATGAGGTTTCAGGATCTTGTGCATCCAAACAGTGTTGGACGTAGCATGGGAGAGCTTGTATCCATCCTTGTTTTAGGACTGCTTCACCCACCGTGTTATCACCCATTAACACTTGGAGGTGACGCAAAAACTGTGACGGCGACCGATCACCTAGTGTTTCACCTTGAAAAAGTCTTTGGATTCTTTGACTATCTGATAATGATAAACGGTTTATTATCTCTCGTCTTAAGATGGTGTATGGTTGTGGTGATGGTGGATCTAAAATCAAGTCACGGACTTCTTTGGCAACTGAAGGAGGAAGGATAGAACACAAGTCTCTATAGCGAATCCCTTCAGATTTGGTATTGTGTCTTGTGAAATAATGCTCTAGTTGAGCAAACCACAACTCAGGATCACTACGATCAAATTCTGGAAGTCGGGATTTCGTAGTTATAACAGTGTCTATCACCACTGGTGACAAATCCTCCAGATTATGGGTTTCTATTGAGTCTGACATGAGGTATGTGACAAATATAGCAATAAAGTTAGCACGAAAAATGGTTACTATAACACGAATAACTTAAGATAATACGGAATAAACTAGTTATATACTCAACTTAGTTTACGGATAATCAGGTCTACTTTGATTAAGTAAAAAAAAAATTAATAACAGAAATGAGGTTAAATTGTGTTCAAAAAGGGCTCACCACTTTCGTGCCTATAGGTAACCCTCGTGCTATTGATAGAAGGAACCAGAGAAGTAGTGAATAGGTCTTTATTTCGATCTTCGCACAGTCACAGTGGAGCGTGGGATTATCTGTTCAGACAAACAAAGGCTCTCAACATTCAATATAAGATAATAGGGAATGTAACGCTTACAAAAAGTAAGGAAGTGAATGAATACTTGAACAATACTGTTTTAGCATATGCTTGGTTGTTTGGGGTCAACTCTTAACCAACCAACCTGAGCTGTTACAGATCCTCTTGAAGTGCAGGTATATCCTCTTGGTTGAGTATCTCTCTCCAACGTTTCACATCATCAGTAAAAATGATTAAGTCAGATGATAACTGTTCTGGAAGATCGCTTATATAAATCAAGAAAAGAAGAGGTCCTAGTACTGAACCCTGTAGGACCCCACTAGGACATTCCATAGCCTGAGAGAAGGTGAAGTTAACACCGTCCTTAAAATGCCGGTTTTTCAGATACGAAGCGAGGCAATCAAGTAAGGGTGATTTGATACCCAATCGTTTGGGCTTGTTGATAAGACAAATATGCTTGACCCTATCAAAAACTTTTTAGAAATCAAGGTGAAGGATGTCAACCTTCCCCTTGCAATCAAGGATGCTTGTTCATCTGTCCACCGCAGTCAGCAGGTTGGTTATACAATAGTGGCCCTCCCTGGAGCCGTGCTGTTGGGGTGGAAAGAAGTTTAAGGATGATAAATAGTCGTCTATGCCGTCGCATATTGGGGACTCCATAATTTTTGAAGGTATAGAGAGAAGCGATACAGGTCGGTAGCTTGAAGGTTCGCTTCGTCGACCCTCCTTGAAAATTGGTGTAATATGAGGCAGCTTTCAAACTTCTGGTAATGTGCCTTGGCTTAACTAGAATGAGAACATCACACTAGGTGGTGTTGCCAACATTGAAGCCGCTTCCCTCAGTATGGCAGAAGGAACCATATCCGGACCAGGAGGTGTCCTTGTTCAGTTGCAGCAGTCTCCGATACACCATATCAGCGCTCAGATTTACTTTGGAAAGTCATGTGAAGTTTCAGGTGAAGCTTTCATCGATATAGTTAACGTCGGTTGGTTGAAATGCCCGAGAGTACTGTTCAGCCGGAAGGTTAACGACGTCAATGTCGTTATTGGCCAGGCCATTGGGACCTAGCAGTCGTGAAACTCCGGTTTTGACTTGGTAAAGAGAGTCTGTATGATGGAATAAGCCTTTCGGATTGGAGACAAATTTATCGGTAAGCTTTATCTGGTACCGAAGCCTGTCTTCTCTTATTGCCTTTGTGTATATGTTCTTTGTATGCTTGTACTGCTTGTATGCGCCGTTGTTACCAGTTCGTTTGTATTCCGCCCAACGATGTTTTTTACGGCTTAGCAAACCAAGAGTGTTGCTCTTGATGATTTTACGTTGCTTGTGGATTTTGGGGACCGTTAGCGGAACAGACTGCCTTGTAGCACGTGAGATCGTGTGCAGTAAGAAATCCCAATCAACATCCACCTAAGGTTGGGGGTGAGCAACCCAATCCACCTGCTTTAGAATATCCTGTAAAGCTGATATATTCTTACTTACTTACTCACGTCTGTTACTCCCAATGGGGCATAGGCCGCCGACCAGCATTCTCCAACCCACTCTGTCCTGAGCCTTCCTTTATAGTTCTATCCAATTTTTGTTCATTCTTCTCATCTCCGTCTCCATTTGTCGACGTAATGTGTTCTTTGGTCTTCCTCTTCTCCTTTGGCCCTCAAGATTCCACGTGAGGGCTTGCCATTCAGAATATGACTGAGTCCGAGACGAGTAGAGCGGGTTAATCCCTCCAGCATTGGATTGTGATACTCGATGTCAGCAATGGGCTTCCTGTAGATGACCCCAAATAGACACCTCGAGGTGGTACACAGTCTCACTGAGCACCATACGGATTCATCAAGATTAATAAACTGTTGGTTATGCACTTGGTGTACTCCCAGGCAAGATCATAAGTATAGGGTTCCTCCTCCTGCCATTCCTGTTTTTCTGTCATTGCGAAGCAAAGACATCCCAGGTATTTCTAACTCCCGATCCGTAGATTGAGAAAATATCCATGTTTCAGATATTCCTATCAGATGAGCTTTATTAACATTACTGAGTTCATGCAACTCACCCATTTTATTAGGTAAACTCGCGGCGTTCATATATTTCTGTAGTAATCGTTTGTGCCGTACGATCTTCAAAGCAGCCAAAGTACCTAAATAAGACGAAAGGGTAATCCACGTTAGCCACTGACCGTAAGGTTGGACTTCGATGTTAACTGGTTGGTCTAACACGAGTACACTCTTAATCATTCGATACAGACAGTCTACTGTGGTGATCAACAAACTGATGGATATTCTTTGAAATACAACTTATCAATATTAATAAAAACAGTATAGAATCAACATAAAGTCATTATCTTTTTTTTACCATAGTTGTGTTGGGAACGGTCAAAATATTTAGTCGGCATGTTATTATTGCTGTAATTCAACCTTCACTTGCGGCGGTTATTCAGAGCCATTAAGAAGGCCTTGTGCCTTTCCGTTTCATGATGTTGCTCGTGCTTTGGTTGATTGTATTTGTCTTTGGTACACCATATGGTAATTAAAAGACCATCATTTGAAAATTTTTTTTTAAGGTGCATCCACTAGAGAACAATACTTGCAATTCATCCCTGTTAATGGAGTTAGACATGACACCTATTTCTATGAACATCCTGGTCTGAGAAATCTCATTGAAATAGATGCCACTATTAAACAGCAGGTTCGTATCAGGATTGTCGAACATCTGAACGAGCTTCCTGTGCTAAGAATCCATTGCATTGTTGCTCCACTCGATTCGACTCATGAACTCGTCTCCGCTTACTTATGTCGCAGGGTAATTTACCATTTCGAATTATTAATTTAATGTGATGTAGAATTTATTAGCGTTCATATTCTAACCGTGTTTGTTTGTGTTTGTGGCTGAATTGTAAATATATGAGGTGTCTGATTTCCATCCCGGTTTATGTACTAGCTGTCAACCGTATATTGTATGCTAGGAAGCACAAGTTAACCATGAGATATGCTAATAATCAGCTTTTTATGTATTTTAAATAAGTTTAGCTCCTTAAAAAAGACCGTGTGTCATAATTGCTACCTTTTTTTCTTGTTACAGTCTTCTGTCTACTCTGCTTATTCCGTTTCTCATGTTCATTATCTAACATGCCCTACAGAATCTCTAGGACTGTTCACTCAGACATAAGTTGCACGTTACCTTGGCTGAATACGATTTTTTTTAACAATTTCCTGTCAAATTTTCTGAGCTGTAGATGTGCGTAGTAAAATTAGTCAGAATTGATTACAACTTGAACGGTTCTTTTACATGAATTTTGATTATATTGCAGATAGTTGGGGTTTTTGACTATCGTTAGTCCTAAAACTGCTTCTGAGTACTGTAGGTCTTTACAGTTTATGGTTCCCTGCATACGAAAGCTGAGTTTAGTTTACTCCAAATAACAGCACAAGCTTACTAACATTAACAAATGTATTAGGATTAATATCAAGAAAAAGAAATCAGCTTCAAGGTCGTTGCACTCAGGAGTTGGAATTGAGGTTTTCATTAAGAACTGATACCAGCAATAATGTAAACTTTCTATAATCCATATCCCATTTCTTAGTCCTGGGATTATAACTCGTTCACTTGTCTTTTCTATTTTCCTGACAGGATAAAACAGGTTAAGACATCAAGGTCGTTCGACAGTACTATCATGTCCACCCTATATTAAATAAATAAACATTCGAGTGAGTAAAAGCTCAACGGACTCCAAATTATGTGGTCTACTAATCTGTTGTTTTGAATTAGTCTTGGTACATAGTTTAGTTGGTAAACCAATCTTTTTAGTGTTGAGTGCTTCATGTATTTTAGAAGTCTAATAAGTAATTCTTGATATACCGTCGACCAATTCATGACACCTATAGGAATACTAACTATTTGTGTCAGGTAATTTCCTCGATCATATTTTGAAAAAACCAAGCGTACTGTACTGTTCCCCCCGCGTCTTGTTACTTTTGTAAATATGGCTTTCAAAAGTAAGTCACAGAAATGTTCCTCTTACTTGGTCATCGTTATTTTATATTTGGAAGTGTTCTGACCTGTGCGCATTTGTTTACCTAGCTTTGATTTCTGTGCTATTTTGTTGATGAACCACTTATTTTGTGGATTCTTCTAGAAGTCTACGCACGATTCAGATGAATGCATTGATCCTAAGACAAGAAATGTTATTTTCGGCCGGGTTGAGTTTAGTGCTAATGGCAATAGATCTGCAGGTATTTGTTTATTGGGTGTTAACTATTTGTTACAGGCTACACGTTTTCTTCTAGGCTGCCTGTTAAAGATGAACTGCTTGACGGCTTTTACTTCTGCAAGTATCATAACCGAAATGGAGAGCTAATTTCAAATTTTATTGAAATACAGGATGCGTATTACTATCACAAACGTAAGTCTCGTTCTACCAATTTAGTCCGAGTAGTATTTTATTGTTTATGGTAAGTCAAATATCAAGTGGTTATTCATAGTATACAAAATGCGGTAAATATTAGTCCAAATTGTCACGACACATAACACAGGTTGAAGAAATTGTCAAAGGAATAACAATGTTTATGATAGTAAAAAAATTACACATTAATCATTTAGTTATAATCAACATAGACAACATAGTGCATCGGCAAAAGTTACTGCGCCTCGTCAGTACCGCGAAACGAAACTAACAAAATGAATCGAGGAAAAGTTCGGAAGACGTTAGGATCCAAAGGAATGCGGTCCGAAAAGGGGTCAATCCGATGGACAAAAGTACAAAACAATGTTGAAGACAAAGAATAAATCCATCTCTTTCACTGCGACTAATTTTCAGTTGTGTTAATCAAAAATTGGAACTAGCAAATGTAGTTCGAATCAAAGTAAAATAGAATAAAACGTATGAAATAATATCAAAATAAGTTTCAGAGAAAGGCAAGCCATAAATAAATCTGCACTATTGCTGCTAATTTAAAGTTATCCCACTTAAGGTTTCCAACCATTGATTAGTATCACTTTTTTCCAATGTGGTTAGTAGTCTCATCTTAGAATAAACGGACTTCCATCCATACAGATGCGATCACCTAATTGCCCCACATGTGACTCAATCGGTAAGTATATGTTTGTGCACTCGACTTTTAAGTACAATTTGGGACCTAGTGATGTTAACCCGGTTGGTCGGACCGACAAAATGGAGCGGGATTGGAATCTGCAATCTGCTGGTTGAAAACCAACCCCTTTAACCACACAACCATTTCTTCACACCAAAATTCAGGTAGTCAGGTATAACCAGTAATCTTTATACAACTAGTACCCATAAACGTCATTTGACTATGAAGTCAGCCCTTTAATCATAGTGCTTAAATCTTCCAAACTTAACATTAAGGAAGTTGAGTGGGAGACTCACAACAAAGAGCAAACATTATTGCTGTTGCTAAGCCAGCTTTTCGAAATGCAGTATCCTCAGTCTCCGATATCTGATTTTCTTGGCACGTATAGTACCAAAAGTTTAGACATTCTAGATCTATATCCACTACGAATAAGTTATTAGTTCAATATTACTAATATAAGTCACATTTCAGTGCTCTAGTACGAGCACGCTTCCATCTGTTAATCGGTGAATGTAGAAATACATAGAACTAGGATACCTTAAGCTAAGTTTGAAAATAGGAATTTCATGAATGTATTTATGCTACTCAATAAAACCAAAATTATTTTCACCCGAAGGAGGCCTGTCATAATCTCTGGTTAACTGTAAAAAATAACTACCTTTGTCAAAGTAGAAACAGTTTATGGGATTTTGTTGGTTCAGTAATCTGCCTCGACAGAGCCCCCAAGTATGAGTAATCCAAACAAACGACATCTACGTAAACAATGTGATCAGTGCAGATCACTGTACGGCTTTCGTTAGTCATACATCATGTTTCATCCTCTTATTTTCATTCCTAAAAGTGCTTTTGACAATTTCTTGCCTTATATTTTCCTGCCATATTCATAGGTATGGTTAGACGACCTGTAAAGCAAACTGAGTATTTGCCACCTTTATCTATCAATGATCTTCCCTTGAGTCTGGAATGTGGACAAACTAAAGTATCTGAGGCGTTACCAAGTTGGGCTGATGCAGCATTCCCCAGTCCATTTATGTGGTCATTTTGTGATGTAGACAGTCCTGATGGTATACAATCTGCTGGCTGCATGCGTAGAGTCCGTCAAACATCCATTCATGTTACAAATTATTTCGAAAGTTATGTCTCTCCGAATGGTAAGCTTCATCCCTTTTTACTTATGTTGTGGACTATTATAAAAATAGCTCTTATTTTCTTTCTTATTGACTAGAAATTTGTAGACTGAAACGGGCATTCATTAGGGTTAACTTATTTGTGAGTTTATGACGCCTAAATAAACATAAGAATAAATTATAGCTATAAGAAGAAAATAGCCAACTAACGAATTTTCTGCCCGTCTACAAATCGAGGTTGATTCAGTTGCTAAAGAGTACACTAGCAGACTACTAATTAAACTATATCTTACTAGGTAAATAACATTCATCTAGCAGAATTTTACGATTTACCCATATTCACCTTTGTAATATTTGAAAAAAGGAATAGATAATCTCTTTGATTTGGTTTCTTATGTATAAATTAATTAATTAGCTTTTATTTCCCTATCAGCCACTTAAGATTGATTGTATTCCTTTCTCCATCAGGTACTTTGGTATTATACAAGCGCACAGCGTCAGCTTGGAAAGACATGGGTTTGGTGTGCTGGAGCCACTTGGATTCCTCAGCTGTTTATTCTACCTATTTTGGTGGTTCAAATGAGCGGCCTAAATTGTTGACTTATGACTCCAATATACCATTCATTGGTAGTGGAATTACTGTGTTATCACCCCTCACACAAAGGATTACTGTTCGAATTGGACCAGTGAGTATAGGGCATGTATTCTTATATCCACTAGTTTATATTCTGACAGCATGTGCCTAGCAATTCATATTTATGTGACTTGTTTGTAATATTTTTCACTGAATATTTACGGTGGTCGGTGCGACTGCATCGATGACAGTAGTTGTAATGTATATTTCGGACTAGCTTCTCTTTTTCTCAACTTTATGCTACGTAACTCAGTCATACTTTAAACGACCTAACAAAGATCAGTGATTAAGGAAGTTTTTTGCTTCACTACAAGATAAACATCAAACTTATAACATTTCACAAAAGTGGGAAATCATTACCAGTTTTGTGTACTTTTAGTGGAACTAGACACATAAACAATTCAAGTTTATTAGTTTGTTGGTTCAAGTTACCACGCCCCATCACATATAGACAGGGTGACTGGAATTCAAAAAGAGGGAAGTAAATGTTTTAGGTAATTGTAATCATCACATTAGTAAATAAGCAAAATCAAAATCAAAAGACAACTCAACACGAGAAATAGAAAAGTATCAATTCGTTCAATATTAGTTACATAAAGAACAGATCCAGTCATGTATCATTTCCTACGAAAATATGAGACGAAGAATAGTGTTTTAACTCAGTAACCTACCACATACTAGTATGTGTAGCAGGCATTCATGTATCCTGTGAGATATCATATTGCTTATTTATTCAGTAAAGCACTATCTGTTTGAATTAAAAACCAAGTCAGAAAGTTACCCAAAACCGGTATAACTGAATACAAATCGTTACGTACAATACCAGTATAAAATGCTCTGAAAATGGTAGCAAACCATATTTCGTAATGTGATTCTTTTATGGAATAGAATTTTAATTATTTGGTGAGACCAATTTTCGATTATTAAAATAAATGAGTAAAATGCTAGTTGACTGGCGGTGCCCAATGATAAGAAGCGTTGCAAAGTGATGGTGGCCCAGGCGGACTAAATATTGTCTTAAGCCTCCTGCCATGATGTTAGGCTTATATACTAAATAATGGCACAAAAAAATGAAATAATAAAATGTAATAAGTGATTGGAGAGAATCAGTTTATAAGTTATTTACTCTTCAATTAATTAAGGTCTAAATATTAGTCTAATTCACGGGCGTGATATCAGATACTTATTTAAAAAAGTGTATATGGGTAGTATACATGCTCATAAGTCACTTTAATGTGCAATTAGTTGATGTACAAAGACCCTCGCAAGTCACTAGTCAGCTAATGGACTTACGTTTTGACTGATTGACCTAATATCTGACCTCCATATCAATCGTTTTTACAGGCGATCGGGACTTTCCTATAATATAAAGGTCTCTGACACATATTTATGTCAATATTTTCCTTTACGTCACCGAGAATCTTTAAGTTTATGTGTCGCTATTAGTCTGATAAAATCCCCACTTCAAACCCTTTCATTTCTTAAAATTGTAGCAAACTGGTCTCAAGTTAATGACTAAATATCGATCTAATCCAGAGCACACGATTGTCAAATGGACCAAAGACGGCAAAAGAATTCCATCTAATTTTCCAGGACATAATGATTATCTATTAAAGTTTCCTGATTTCATCCGCCGAGAGCACTCTGGTATGTTTCAAGGCTTTTTTTGTGATGAATGATTGCTAGTTGTTTATTATATTCAGTTTGTTTGTTTATGTTCCAATTGTCCAAAACTGGTAAATCTATTGGAATGAAATTAGGCTAATGTTTTGGGAAGGATTACTTATTCAAGTAGTTTTATTAATTAGTTTTCTAATTTTTCCATATGGTCTTACCTCTCATTAGTTGTTTTGTCAGGTTATTACGAAATTGTTTTACTCTCACAGGGATTATTCAAGTTTCTGTATCTGTTTTTATGTTTCGTTTCCTAGTTGATGTTAATGTACTTGGATGGTTTTCAACATTTTTTATACTTACTGAACATAGTACTACTTTTCATAGGGATAAATTTGGCTTTTGATTGACCATGTTGTATTGATATTATTTTAATAGTCTACGGATCGATTGGAAGCAATCTTTCTGATACATCAGCGATCGAACAGGAAAATATCGTGAAAAAAGTCAGGAAAAGGCGATTCTATGAGACGTAATATGGGATTACACTAACTTATGTATTGTACAGCCAAATTTTTAACAGTAGATGTTAACAACTTCCTATAAATATAAACATTTGATTCTTGAGTAAAGGTTTGAAAGGACATCCGAGGGACTTAAGCGTGTGAAGTGTAATTAACAATGTATCGAGCATATCTCCAACCATCACGATAACCTAAGACAATACATTCAGAAGTGCTTCATTCTATCTATATTTTCACACGCAATAGCTTAATTTAGTTTCGTTGGTCAGCATCTTTAGTAACTAAGTATGAAAAAGATTTTAAGACATATGTTATTTGAACTTCATTCGTCACTTACCATATTATGATTTTTTTTTGAGGCTGTCTAAATATACTAATAGTTATGATGTTAGCCTGTCCAATAACCAGATTCTTACTAATTTACTAACAGCTTTTGTTTGGACAGTTACTTAATCTTTTCTACCTACTTATTGTTTCGTTTTAATCTCATATTCACTCCTGTATGTATGTACGTATCTGTTTTTATACTTCATCCACTAAATTTATACTCAAGCGAAAGACAATCAAACGCTTGCCGTTCATGTATAAAGTTAGATTTGTTTACTTGATTGCCACTAGTTCCCTCAGTCTTATTTTTGATAAGCTAACTTCTCTGCTTCTGTTTCCTTCTATCGATCTGGTAAGTATATTCAAAGTCATGCAAAGTTGATTTTCCTTTGAATTAAAATTAAACACTGTTAACTATCTTTGTGGAAACATACAAAATAGTCGTTGTATTATTTGTTGTTTTTGCTTGTTTTCTTAAGGGACTTACAATTTACTTGTGGAAAATGGATATGATCAAGTTAATTTTCAGTTCTTAGTGAGTGTGGTTGGTCCACCTGAAGTTATACGTGCTCCTCCACCTTTACTTTTAGTAATGGAGGGAGAAAATGTTACATTTAGCTGTCAGTTGGATTCGTTTATAACGGAGGTAATTTACTTACGATATATGTTCTTTTATGTAGAATAATTCATACTTAAGGTCTTAACTATAGAACTGTTTTTATTGTGTTAGCATTTGTGTATCCATCATATTTTATGCCGACTTTACGGGTAGAACAACATTTTTTGAACACGAGGTAAAATCTTTATTTAGATATTGGTAAATCGTTAACATAGAGTAATAATCTTATATAAAGTTGGTTTTCTTTCGTGCAGCTGTTGGGCACTAGTAGTACAGTCATTTGATTATGAATACAGTGGTCTTGAGTGCTGTTAGAGGTATGAGGGCAGTTATCACTTCCCGGTTGCCCACACCGTGGAAGGGTTCTTCTAGAGGTACCTGAAAAAGAAATTGGGTTAGAAGTGGTCTTAATGACCTGAGAGCGTGACCGCAGTGCCCAAGGGACAACTGCTTGAGGTCGGTCACACACGACCTTTTTGTGGGTAGTTTTTGTGTTAGCTCCGTTCTTTAAAAGACCATACCGCCGGAGACGGAAATCCGTGGGATAAGGCGAGGTGTGCATTTTTAGGGTCGACCTTTTCTAACCCCCCCTCCTTGTGGGATGGCAGCATCGCTGTCATGCTGGTTGTCTGAAGGAAGCACCTTACTACTGTCACACTTCTGTATAGTCAGCAGTACAACTTCGCCTTCGGACCCTGGGTTTGCTGCTGTTAGTCTTACCGCTCTTCAACCGAGCTGTCTGGCGTGGTAGGACCTTGAGGAACGATTGTTCCAGCCAGTATAGCTCGATTGGTTCATCACGATAGGCAAGCCCGACCACCACATCAAGGTAGCAGCAACGGTCGTGCTTGAAGTCACTAACTTCTAGTCTGAGCCATGTTGGCAGATGCAGACTACCTTGTTGGGGTCTACGTGACTATCGTAACCAATGGTTGGAGACTCTAGGTGACATGGCTCAGAATCGATCACAATGGCGTAGGTGTATACACTCTTTATCTTCCCTTAAACCTTAAGATTAAAATTGCTTCATAACGTTCTTTCTTCCTATACTATATCCTTATATACAACCTATCTTTTATATACTACCACCACTGAATTAACTATTTCTATAAATCCGGTGTTCATCTTGTTGTGCTAACGAGGTATGGCAACTGGGACCGATGCATATGTGTGCCTGGTCCTACGTTGTAGCTAACTGACTGACAGTCATTTGACTCATCTTTTTCTTTATTTGAACATATAGACATTGGTACAAGGGGGGCACCAAATACATATGCATCACACAATAACAATAATGTTGTGAAGAAATAGGTAATGTAAAGTGTATAAAATAGAAAGAACAACAACGAGCAGAAATTAGTGTATGAGAGTGAAATAATAATAATAATGGGAGAAGCAGTTCAGTTAGCAAAGATACAACTAGAAGGAATTCTTTCAGTTAAAGAGATTACGTTCACTTTTATGAAGAAAGTAAAAGTCATATCAGGATCGCCACTGTTTTCTATTCTGAGCCATTTTTGATAACATCTCCAGCCCAGTGTTGCACCATCTTTAGGACCACAACCGGGGAGTCGTGAAAGACCAATAGAAGCCAGTACTGTACAACTTTCTTTCAAACCAAAACACCATGTCATAGACTGACCACCTCTTCTGTTTTTCCAACCAGTCTCAATGTCGGCAAATAGTGCACGACGTGGAATTTTCTGGGATGACATTCGTAAGACATATCCAAGTCACCGAAGTCAATGTCTCAAAATGATAAAACCAATTGAATTATTGTCGCTGTGCCTGAACACACAATGCCTAACCTGTGCATTACTAACGTGGTGTTGCCACTGGATGTCGGCGACCCTTCGGAGACAACGATGATCAAGCATAGCGCGTACTCAAGGTCTAGAAGTCTTTCTCCAGGCAACAGATCCCCACCACCATTACCTACATTCATCAGAGCTGTTTCGAGAACGTCATCGATGGCAAAGTTGTAGGGGGATGGTGATTTGTAAGGAACCTGTAGAAACCCAGTGGTTATAAGCGGGACATTTCACAAAGCCGTAGGCGACTTAACTCGCCATTTTCATGACATCATGCAACTGCAGCCAATGCTCGTCTATGCTGTTCAGTGGGCTGGTAGGTAGCCCTGAACCTAGCTCGGTTTGATATTTAGTCGCATCAGAAGCTGCAACCAATTTACTGGCATCGATTCGTTTAGGACGATGGATTTGTCGGCCACAAACAAGAGGGTGATCAGAGTCCAGATAGGTACTCCGAAAGGAGCAGCAGTCTTTTACACAACCACGCCAGTGGTAGCTAATCGCGATGTGAACAAACTGAGTCCAGGCTTGAGATGCAGAGAGAGAACGCCAGGTGGCACATCTGCGATGACTGTGCTGGTAGTCAGTGCTAGCCAGTAACAGGTTGTAGTCTGTGCAAAGTTGTAGTAGCCGGTCATCGTTATCTGACCTGCGACCGATAAGTCCCCACCGACTACCCAAACAACTCCCTTCTGTGCCTAGCCGCTCGACCTGAGCATTCAAGTCTCCGTCTAATACTACAATATCTGTCGAATGTACTTTCTATAGAAGAACAGATAACTTGTGATAAAACTCATTCTTAGTCACATCCGAGCTGCAATCTGTCGTAGCGTAGGCGTAGATGGCGAAAAGATATCGTTTCTCATACTGATTTCCCCTCACTTTGATGGAACTTTCTAATTTAACAGAAAATAACCGACGTTAATGAGGTTCAGTCGATCAGTGTTGCCTCAACCCTAGCACTTAGTGATGCACCGACCCCGGCAAGACCAGATAAAGATACCAGGATAAACATACGTGAAACAAGCTTTTTGAAGCGACAGATGAAGAGCGAGTTTGTATTACTTAACTATAGTCTTGAGTATGGGTCTCGGATTGGCAAGAGACATTGATATTGAGACTTTGTAAAGACATTCCCAACCGTATCTGTTGTCCGATCTGCAGTAGTGTGTGGATGTTGAAGGAGGCCAGTTTGAATGATATACGTGGTTCAAATATAAAATACACAAAATAAGAGTAAAAGCGGTAGATAATTGAGGTAGTATAGAAGAAATGAAAAAGGATGTTACCAAATGATTGTGAATACGATTCAAGAGTAATTTTAACAATAGTAATTCTCATTCAATTTGTTTGTGGGCTAAGATACTGCTTGGGTGCCCAAACTGAAGCAGGTGATTTTCTCAAATGGCCACACCTTAAGTTTCTTTCTTAAAGGTCTAATCCATAAAACAGTGGAGCAAAGTTAGGAGATGCGGTCTCATGGTAACCGGTGACTAACAATAGGTTCACACACCATTTGTCCCCTCATGATACTGCGGCCCATATGTACAAATGGTTTGGAATTAGGGTTTTCCAACTCTCCCAGGTGGATCCTCCTTACCTACCAAATTGGTCAAAGCACCGGACATTCGCTTTTCGTCCTCTCAATTTCGTAAACAACAACCCCTCTACTAGAATGCATTGAGTAAGACTTCCCTGGTATTGACGTGGTATACACGAAGCCATGTGAGAGCATTTGGAGAAGGAAAGTAGACTCTCCCCACCCTCAGCTCTTACGTATTAGACAATTAAAATCAGAATTTCCTTGTAGTCCAGTTATATTGGTTCTAACTCTTCGATAGGTGTACCATATAGTCAGATTATTGAACTTACTAATCGTGTTTTTCATACTCTGATCCCAGTAATTGTCAGCCTTAATTGGGAATTTCCTTTACCATGCAATGTAATTTTCTTTTTCATTGTATAAGTATTTTATATATACCTAGAAAACTGACCATTACATATAAAATTTCTGTGTATAAATCACTCTCAACTGTTGAATTGATTTTTATGATGATTGTTTTGTTGTTTTTTAGTCTTTAGAAATCAATGGCCTACCTTATCAACCGAATCCTACTAATTTTCGCACTGAACTAAGAGATCAATATCCGTACTTAAAAGATGCTTTGATACAACCATTGCAAAGAAATGGTCATATTTTAACATATTCAGCCTATAATTTGCTGTTTACACCTGGTAGTAAAATTGGACCAACTCATACTGTCAGCTTGGTTGGGAAAAATGAATATGGCTTGGCTCGAGTATCTACTCTTGTCAGAGTACTACGTAAGATACAGATGTTGTTGATGTGTTTTCACTATTGTTTCGATTATATGTGTGTATGCATGCTTCTTCTATTCACTTAGACAATACAAAATTCCGAAAGTATCATAGTTTCGGAAAAATCGTTTCTTGATTTGGTTGACAGCAATCGTCGTCTCTTATCCAGAATTCTTATAAGGGCGAGTGAAAAAGGGCTCAGATTAATAAGGGCGACCATCAAAATGGTAACCATTAGTAAGGGGCACTATCGAAAAGGCGCATATTAATCGAGGTGATCATTTTTAGTGGCGTAAAATATCTATTCAATTCACTCTCTGCCCTACGATCAATCATAAAGGGAGTTTTCCAAACGTCTAATGAAGAGTCTACTTTCAACAAATATTGCAATTCGAATTTAGTAACAAACTGTTATTTGTATTACCCTAGTCATGTTATCTCGTATATCCAGTGCTTCCAGGTTTTCCATGGTGGTCTAGCTTCAATTGACCCATGATTTCAACTATGAAAATTTTTTATATACTTGGATGAGTGGTACCGATAAGTTAGCTAAAGCTTCTATACCACCTAACACAATGTTTATTTTAGGAAAGTCTTCCCCAACTTAAAAAAAATTGTTCATTCATCATTTCTTTATTGAAATGACAGGTAAACAAACCGTATAATACAAGTTTCTTCTACGTATCCCTGAATAAAACTAGCTGACTAGTTACTATACTTAGATTGACATTATTGTTTTAGGACTGAAACTAAAATCAGTAGAGTAAACCTAAAACCCACTAGTTTTGAGTCGAATGATTGAGTTGTTACCACATCGCTCTGCACGTCTATTGAATTCTCCAAACTATGATGCGATAAGATCTGATAATCAATTACAGTAATTTAATGTGGAAAGTGATTAAAGATTAATGACTCAAATTTTCATCTCAAATTAGTTTAAACGCTATTCTTATACATTCGGATCTTACGGCAGTGAAGTCATTTTATTAATTACTTTTTATTTATTATCTATTTTAGCCCGAATAAATATCTTAAATGCTCCAAAGGATTACTCATGTACTACCGATTGCTTAAACTCTGTTTCACATACATTCGATTGTGTTATCGATACGGATCCTTATCAGTCTACTTACTTTGTACAAACATGGGAATTGAATGGTATTTCTGTGTCGAAAATGACAAAAGATTATCAACAGTCGAAATTTATTAAAACAGAAGGCACAAAAGTAGGTGAATTAATTCAGTAATGTTTATAATTGTTTTGATAGAGAGATAATTGTTTATCCATTGTTATAAGCTTTAAGCATAGTCCACAAAAACTAACTGTAAGGCTAGTGAAATACCCACCCAACTTAAGTGGCTAGTGGAAGTAAGAAGTAATTGGCCACTGAACGTAGATTTACAGATACAACTAACTATTTACTTCGTGATTTCCTTCCTATCACTGATGTCTACTTTAGATTTACTAAGTATACATGCTTGTAATGAATTGCGTTGAATAAAGTATTAACTATCATCTAGTTCTCCATTACTGGTTATGAATTGAGTATCTGATATAGCGTGATCATATCTGTGTAAAGCGCATCAATCGAGTATCCAGTTTAATGGTGTCAAAATCTCTCACCGGTCATAATATCGTATTCTAATACTGTTTCGTGAGAAAAGATAAATATTTTCTATTCTGTCGATGTATCGTAAACAAATCATATTTTGTGTAGATATCAGAAATAATTGTTGCTAATCGGACACTTTAATTCGTTTCCTATGTATACATAAATGAAAAATCAACTTTCTTTTCTGAAAAATTGACCGTTAGAACTAGACGTTTTGGGTTTTATTAATATTAGTAAATGTGAAAGGATTTCAACTCCATTTATGACGGTCGCTATTTTTCTGGTTGTAATATATATTTTTATTAAACAATTGCAGATTATTTTCTTTCAATATCCTAACAGCTTTGACAGTTGGCTTACCATTCAGCATTTACCATGACTGTCTGGATTTTCAAATATTTTGTTTTCCTATACGACGTTCAACCTACATTAACAAGTATTCATCACCTTCGATTGTTGGAATGTTGTTTTGCGTTAAAACAGAAGAAAAATATCGTGTTATAGATACTTATATTTTTTAAGAGAAAATTAAATTATGACTTTAATAATTTATTAATGTATGGTTTATATAGATAAAATTGTATACATATTTGTTCTTTTATTTAGTTGATAATTACACCTGTTGATGATCCGTCCTTAACTGTATTGTTTCGAAAAGTGAATGTGACATGTCGTTGGCGTATCTTTTATCCACATGTGACCTCTCGTATTGCAGATCTGGATACCAGACTTTTAGAACCGGATATGAAGGTGTATGACTCTCATGATGATGTAAAAATCCATCCACTTATGACAGCAGCATTGGATCTACAAGTGGATCATGATCCAACTCCTGGTTAGTTGGCACTTCCTTTTATTCTTCTCTTTCTTCTAAAATGCCCATTATTATTATTGGATATTCTCGTTTCCTTCACATGTTTCCTTACACATTTTTTTTCACTATCCTTTTCCTATATAGCATCAGCTAACATATCTTGGATAACAGCTGTGATTATCGGTATCCTTGTTATAATTGCGATCGGAGTTCTAACTGCTTGTTTGGTCATGAGATTCCGTGGAGAAACTTATATGCGTAAGTTTATACTCGATGAGGGTATGTAATGTGTATAATATTCTAGTATGTTATTCATCGGAGACTATGAATACTGCTAACACTTGCTATGACTTTAATTCTTCGATTGGGGTTTCAGAGTCTCTGAAACGCTTACTAAGTCTGAAGGTTTGAGAACAGTTTCTTCATGTATAGTTATCAAGTCATTGTAGGCTTCTTATTCTTCATGTGTATGAGTTAACGTTTTTCCCATGTGTAATCGCAAATGCGCTGTTCACTGGACTTCGCACGCTAGTTGGCAGACCGTAGACCACTGTTATGACAGATTGGATTGTACTATTGTAATCCATAGACTGAATATGTTCACGTATTCCACTGATAAGATTTTGTATAAACAGGAGGAATTTGTATTCAGTTTTTCTATATCGTCGTCCTGTTAGGCACTACTAACATCCGACTCCATGTTGGTACAAGTAGTATATCTTACTAATTTAAAATAATTGAATAATTTTAAGATTTTACAATTTTACCTTAAATGTGCATAAGATACAAGTGTGTTTTAGAGCCTTCTTAATTTTAAGAACGATCTTGAAACTTCAACATTTATTTATTCCTTACCGCCTATATATTATACAATGATTCAAGGATTCATTGTTTTTTCCCACCTTCACATTATTTTAATTATTGATACTGATTACCTGACTTTAATTCCATTTTGTAGATCTTTGTGTTATATACAATGAAGTGTTTATTGATGTCCATAACTTGTGTTAATTTATTTGTTATTCATTTACTCTGAAGAGGCGTCTTACATCAAGTCACAAAACGTCAGAAATACAAATTTTCTACTCATTGGGATATAACAAAAATACATATTTATTTTTCTTTCCAAAGTTTAAATAAATTGAAATGATTAAGTACGTATTCAGAAGAGCATCTAGCTTTATCAGTAATCGTATACGGAATTCCTCAATCTCTTAAAAATGCTTAGAATTTAACTCTGTTAAGCAGATGAATCTGATGATTATGGACTTGGAATATCTTCATTCGATTGTCATTTAGTTCTCGATCACTATACTTAATTGAAAAAAATCAATGTCCGTCTCCGACTCCCAACGCATTATGTTCTTTAGTCTACTACTTTTCCGTTTCCCTTTAGAATTTCAAGTTGGCACTTGCTTCATGATGCAGTTAAGTAATTTCTGCGATGTATGTCATATCCAATTCCATAGTCTTTTCCTAATTTATTCAGTTAGAAGTTGGTTTGTTCTCTCCCACAGTAGGTTGTTGCTGATGTTATCCGACCAATAAACATTGAGCATCTTGTGTAGAAAATCTTTTATAGTTACTTGTATCTTTTCGATCATGGTTGTAGTGGTATTCCAATTTTCAGTTCTGTACAGTAGAACTGTCTTGGTGTTTGTATTGAAGATTGGACTTCCATGCTGGTTGACAGTTGTTTTGAGACTGTAGGAATACTGCATTTGCTTTGCTAATCCTCGCCTTTACATCCACATCATATCCTCCTTGTTTGTTTTATATAGCACTGACAGTGTGATGCCTCTGCTGAGATCTTTATCCGGATTTGGAAACCTTGTAGTTTGCTTTATATTTTATATTTCTAATATCCAGTATTACTGCCACTTATAGTACATTAGTTCATTGTACTTATTTCATTTATAAATATAACTTTCATCTGGATTGTAATTTACTTATTTCTTCAGTGGATCGTGAAGAACGTGCTCTTGGAAATGATCCAGAAAAAGAACTACGTGAAAAAGAAGCATTTCAAACTTATGAAAGAGCGTAAGTTTTCTATTTTTTCCTCCGAATAATGTTTCTGTTCAGTTTCAATAGTACTAATGAATTTAGTGGAAATTGTAGATTTTACAGACTGCAACGTATTTTCACATGTTTTTTTTAAAAAAACTACTCTGGAAAATGTAATTTCTTTCCATTGATAAGTGTCTGAATCTATTCGATACAATGAAGAAAGTAATATGCAAATGATTAAATTTCACTATATATATGGTCGATCATGATGGAGCACCGGGGTTATCGTTGAGTGTCAGATGATTCCTTGACTAATGTGGCTAAACAGATATTGATAGCTCAAAGAGTATAGCCTTAAACACTAGATGGATAGATAAAACCACTGTCCAGCTAACTACATTTTTTAATACCAAATTTGTCATCTGTTTTCTTGTAGCAAATTCTTTATGTTATTTATTTATTGTCTAGAGTCACTTCACATTGTAGATTCTCAAACTCCAGTCATATCAGCTCTCTTGAACTATTTTGCTAGGAACGTACTAACAAGTATACACATGATGTAATCCCATTTGAAGAGAAAGTTGACAAACTGAACACCTTTACTTCCTGATTAACAATAGAAGATTGTGATATGCCTTTCTTTACTTTTAAACGCGGAAAGTTTCCTTCAGGACTGATCTATGTCGCTTTTGTTACCCATAAGAATCGGACCAGCCGAAGAATTTAACCGTTTGACTTATTTTAGAAGTTTCATCAGCCATGTTACGTCGGTGTTTGACAAAACATAGAAATAAATACAGAGACGTTTTTTGGTTTTCACTAGATTGCATCATTTGTAGCGCAGTTGAGATGTCATTCTGCTTCTCAAATAATGAGCACTTTGTAATTAAAACCCCCTGTTTTACTTTATGGCTGTTGTGAAATATGGTCTTTGAAAGTATTTGATATGCACAGGTATCAAGCTTTTGATTACAGATATCTTCGAAGCATTACTCACATGTACTGGAGTCTCACTGTGATTTATGATGAAATTAGACTTAGGGTTCTGTGTAGAAATACCAGAACGATCAATAATGTAAAAGTAGCCATTGGGGTGGTTATGAAAAATGTAACCCGAGTCCCACTCACCTCTTACATCTTATGCCGAAGTCTGATGGGGATTAGTAAAGTATTATATTGCAGGAATACCTGAAGCAACCAATTTAGCACATAGTATCAGCCAATTAGGTTATTGACTATTGAAATAAGCATTTTTGTTTGTACTCGAGTCGACCTAAAGCCCACCCTATCTGTTTTAGTTTGAGAAGCTAAGTAGTATTCATCCTCCTAACAAACGTTGCTGATCCCCTACATAATTTTACGCGGTTAATCAATCTCTTTATTATTTTAAAACTCTTTGGACAATGCGTTAAATAGCGGTACGTGTTTCATTTTTAACTTTAATAAATTATTATCCTTAGTGCACTTTTGAAGTTAAGTATAATTTTTATTGTTTACTCTCAAAGGTTTGTAAGCAGTCGATAGAAATCTATTTTAAGCAGTTGCTATGTAGGCATGTGTTTCGATAAATTTCTAACCAAACTTAATCGGTTATTTTGTTTTAGAGAAGAACCGCCACTTCGAGGCAGTCGTTGTTCATTAAATGATGACAGTGCTGAAATTGGCAGTGATGGAGATGGTGAACTTGACGATTATAATCTTGATCCTGGTAAGTTGCTATAAACTTCTGTTTTCTACTCTCATATTATTCAATTGGTTGTTTATTTAGTCAGTTAATTAGGCGAGAGTACTACTCCTTAATTGATTTTGATAAATTCACTACTCTAAAGATAAGGCTGCTTTTCAGTTTAGTCGTTTTGACATGTATTTCAAACATTTAACTCAGAGTTTATTATTAGTAACAGTGAATAAAAACTCGATTCCCTCGTGTTTTGTCAGTTAACCAAATTACCATCGGTTTTAACATTTCAGCTTAGAAAAAACTAAGCTGTGCATAATGATCTAATACTTAATAATTTACATATTTTCTTCATGATCAAACTGTGTTGCGTCTTCTTTTTTATTTTTAAATGTAATAGGTAAATTCAATGAAGAAGGCTCTTTCATTGGGGAATATGCAACAGAGAGGCACAAAGGCCCATCAAATCGTTTACCAACTCTTGATCGAAACTACAATCCAACAGTTTAGATAAAGTAACACAATTCTTGCCAATTTTCCCGTCCAATTTTTATTTGTTAACTAAAAGTTAAAATTTTTGATTTTTACCACATCAAATTGAGGAAATAAATTCTTGAAATTAACCAAGTGGTAAACAAGCAGATTATCCCTTAACTTTTTTTTCTCACCAGTAAATCAAAATATTCCTCATTCCCTTGAAATTCACAATTTAAGAGATCTAACTCATTGAGTTAACTTAATTTGTTTCATTTTGTGTACTTACACTCTTTTTTTTATTGTTTAATGTTTCCCATCTGGTTTGAAAATGGGGAATGTTCTTTAATCTTACCTTTTCTTTTTACGAAAAATAATTCCCTCTTTTGTTTGCTTTCTTGCTCTTCTTCTTTCCTCTTGCCGAATCTCACTGTTATCTCCTTGTTGTCGGGTCTGTTTTCTTTTATCATATATTTTTTTCAAAAAAAAATATTGAAAAAAAGAGCAAAAGCTTACATCAGTATATTCAAAAAATAACGCATCAGCTAGTCCTAGGATTCTTTTGTTTGCTTGTTAGAAAATAAAAACAAGTGCATTATTTTTACCAATTTACACAGCTGCTGTTTTATGATAAACACAACGAAAAAGACAATTTGTGTTTATTGTTTTGTTTTCTTTTCCTCAATTATATGTATATCATTTAACTGCTGTTCAAAATGCTTTTATCTGAATGATTTTTTTTATACTGTAGGACTTATTAATATTATTGTTCATCTATTGTATTAAACTATTTATGTCTATAAATGTACTGTTTTTATAATTGTTTGTCATTATTAGTTGTATTTAATCGTTGTCTTTACTATATTATTACTTGTTAATTGTATCTGGACTATTGTGCATTATTGTAATGTATTACATTAATGCTTCCTTTCTATGTATACGTTATTTGGTTTAAACAATGTTCTAATGTTGACCATTTGTTTGTGTCAGTCTACATTTTCTTCATTCTTGTCATTATCTTATCATTTGACATCTGTTCGATCTCATATGTTATGTACATACACGTTTTGTGTATGTGCACATACCAACATTGATCTATTCTGTATTGATTGTTGTTTTATACATTACCGCTACGACTTTTACATGGACTTTGAAGTGTAATACGAAAAGTTACTTTATATAGATAAATATATATATATCACCTTGGCTTATTTAACAACTTTTCGCTTTTTTCCAACCAAAAACCAAACTTTTCTTTATTTTTTTACCTCCATTTGTTTTGTTTCCGTTTTTATGCACATTGTTAAATGCTATCTTTTAACTTTTTGTTGTTATTTTGTTCTTTAAAGATTAAATGATTATCAATGCTTTTTTGTATACTATTAATGACTGCTTTTTGAATCGTTTCTGTATAACATATGTCTAAATAAGAAATATATATTTATACTTACAGCTAACTCTTAATTGTTCTTAGCGAAGGCTAGTTGAATTACAAGAATGTTGTTGACTTATTCACAAATCGATATTGACTAACAATGATCTATGTTTTATATCAAAGATGAATTCGAATCATTGATAGGTAAATTTCCAATCGGTTTACAGTTCTACAAGATATACAAATTTCTGGCATTTGTGTTACATGCCTTAACACTTTTCATCACAAACAAGTAATCTGATAGTAGGCGGTTTTAATTCAGCCTAGATATAAGCTTCTTGACTTAAACTAATGTAATGGTTCTCAATTATCATAAAGCTTTGTCTGTTGGAAATGATCTAGCGTTTAGTTCAGTTAACCGATTAAATCACATCTTCAGATATACAGTGATATGTTGCTTTGATTGATTGTTACAATGCACAAGGAAAATATGAAATGTAATTAGCTGCATTTGGTCTGGTTCTCACTCGTTTCACATTATGAACCTTCCAATCATTAGTCGAGTTTAAATGTCAGCATTACATTTTAGGTGAAATTTTATAGTAATTGTAATTTTCACAAAACTGATACTTTAAAAACGTTACTTGTTTTTCTGCATCTGTTCAATAAAATCAAATATTTAAACATAACTCATTGGTATAAGGGATTAGAAGATTTTGTTTTTCTTGTAATTAAGTGAACTCGATTGATTTTCACTCGTAAATTAAGTTTTGTTCAAAGTTTATTTTCCTTAAACGAGTAAAACTGTTATTTTGTAAGGAAATATTCTTTTCATTTGCTTAATATAAAACCATTCTAAGAAAAACACTAATTATTCAATGGATTATTATCAAATTTCCACTATGCTCAACCAACCAGATGGTCGGGCTATACTGATCTCATCGAATCTTGATGTTAACTAACTTTCAGTTGAGATACTCATCATTATCCTAACCATATTCTTCGATATTTTATACTTCCACAGCTGAATCGATCAAAACAATGGCATTTATGTTGTGTTTTTGTTTATTTCCTAATTTGTAAAATTATATCTAATGATTGGAAATACAATAAAAGTATTTCCAGTAACTATAAAGCTTAGTAAAGATAGTCTTATCCATAAGTCGTTAATAGCATAAGAAAGACAAATATATGTATGAAGCTTTACTTCATTTGTGTGCTAATTCAAATTTAATAAATAATTCACTATATCGGGAGCTAGCTTGGTTTATTACATGAATAGACGGAAATCTACTTGATTAAATTGATTGTGTAGTGGGATTTGATCTCATGCTCAAATCAACTCTTCAGATATAAATATGACTCAATGAGTATGTTGTTTCAGACAGTTGGTGTTGTATTTTTAAGTCATGAAGGATAGAAAATTTTTTTACAATTATTCATTGGAAATATTTTATGCAAAGAGAATACCTTAAGGTGGCTCACAATTTCTCTCATATGAAGACTTTCTTCAAGCAATGTTGCAATGCATAGTATAAACGAATGTTTTACTGATTTGTTTCACGTGAAAGCTAATAAATGAAGTTTATCTTATTCACAGAAACTGAATCGTCTAACCATAAACTATTTTGGTAATGGACAACATTATAGAACTTAGATGGAATCATATATATATTCGTGATTTTCAAGGCTCATTGGGATAGTAGATTTACATTCTGTGTGAAAGTCATATCCTTCCGACTGTTCACTGATTATATAGCACTACAATTACTGACAAAATCAATGAGCTACTCAGGCTTTGTGTGAAACGTTTGCTGGAGAGCAACATTTATCATCCTGTCTAATATCTATTTGATTTTCGTGTGACAAAGTTTGAAATATAATCATTGAAATAAATGGTCCAACATTATGGTAGGCCGTAGAATCAGTAAATAAAATAGTGTGTTACAAACGATCATTTCGATAAGCGACAGTGTTATGATGATCTTAACTGTACACGGAGTTTAGACTGATGCATTTATCTCATTTTTTATCGACGATACAAGGCAGTAAACACTTTTTGACCTGGACTCAAATAACAACTGACATTTAGATTATTCAAATAACCATGGACTTTAGGTTAGTGCTATTTCTTACAATAAATTTTCGGCTAAAGTATTCAACATCTTTTTTAGAAAAGTTATGTCCAAAGTCTTTATACAATAATACACTTTAATAGTTAGTAGTAAAATAATACTATGTAATTGGTGAATGTCCAATGTTCGTTTAAAATCATGTTCTTTAATAGAATATAACTAGAATCGGTTGTTCAAACTGAGATTTTCTCCATTGACTGACCTTGTCTATATAATACTAAAAAGAAATTTAATGAAAATTTTATTTATAATTACCTCATATTTTAGTGCATACGTTTTTCAACTACACTGTGTACAACTATTTATGCTAATGTATGTTTACATTAAAAAGTATTCACTTTTCGAATTCTTGTATTTTAAGATTATTTAAAAAGTTTCCATGATTGTATTTGTTTACTCTAGTGTTCAAAAAGAGTAGGCTGAATGTTTCCATGGGTACACTATTAGACTAATTAGGTTTCACGGAGAGAAACATTTAGGTGTCATAGTAGAATTTTAACAGCAATACCAGTTATTAGACGCGTGAAAAGTGGTCTTAATCAAGATACACTTTTTAGAGTACTTGATATGCTGTGAGTAAAAACCTACTAGTCAGTCGACGAGTAATAATGACATGTACATGTAAAGTTACTCGAGGTGCCAACTGATTATCGTGTTAACCGTATTGTCATATTAAATTTGTGAGGACTAGTTTCTTTTTCGTTTATTCATGATTAACTCTCATTCGGATCATGTTATTAAAGGTGAAAAAGATAGTTGACACTCTCGTAAACAACATTAAAAAAGTACTAATTTTAATCTGATTACTTTTTGAGTGATACATTGTTGAATTAAATTATCTGTAGGCTGATTAGCCAAGAAAAAAGTGTTAATATCTGTAGTTCATTTCTACAACACCAGTATAGTTACGCGTATTACTTAACGCTAAGAATTTGGATTTCCTGTTGTAAGTAAAAAAAACAATAACATGAAACACCATATATCTTATACATTAATTGAGTGAAACTTATTACTTTCTAACAGTTACCATATGATCACACTTATATATAATATGTTAAGTTGAAAAAAACAATCAAGAAATGGTTATAATATACATGCAAATGGTAATGATAAGGCTAGCAGTACTGTGGTGTGGTCTACTTATATCCTCATAAGTAGTATATGGTGATGGTAAGACATAGAATGTATTTTGGTAGAAGACCGATAAGGAAAGAACTGAAATGAAGTGCAATTGGTAGGAAAATGCATCAAAAATGAAGTTAGAGAAGATGGATTGATATTTACAGAAGGAACAGTCAATATTGAGGCAGTTGATTGTTATCTTGCAAATGAACTGTTAACTGTATGGTTATCAGAATTTAGTGAGATAGTTTGTAATTTGTTCATAAATACATTCGATTGTCCCCACCCGTGTTCTGTTCACTACAGTACATTTAAAACCGTTGTTAAACATTATGAACAAAATACTTCATTTATTTTAAGCTATACAATTGTATTTATGGTTAATTTTATTTATTATTAAGGGCTCTGGCTCGAGACTGATAGGTCCTGGGTTCGAATCTCGCGGGTGCGGGATCGTGGATGCGCACTGCTGAGGAGTCCCATAATAGGACGAAACAGCCGTCCAGTGCTTCCAGGTTTTCCATGGTGGTTTAGCTTCAATTGACTCATGATTTCAACTATGAAAATACTAAATTCTCCACAAAACCCCCTCTGATTAATTTCATTTGCTAAAATAGTAGTCTATAGTCAAATAGAACATTTTTAAAACTTTAAATGGTATTTTGTCATGAATTGTTCATGAAAATCAGATATTGGAAAGAAGTTATGTAATAATTGGTGAGTGAAAAGTAGTAAGGTAAAGGTAATTGTCTACTTGAGAACTATTAAGAACAGAATAATTGAAAGTTGTAATAATTGCTAATTAATAGTTTTGAAAATAATTAGGAGTAGAAATAATAAAATATAAGGATTAAAAAAATGATAGGTTATGAAAGATGGAAAGGGTAGTTAAGATTACGGAAGAATGAGTGACTCAACATACTGTTTTTATTTGCAAAAATTAGACATGAACTGGTGGATAGCAATAGCCTGTGCTATATATACGTTTTTCATCTGCATTCCTATTGAGCCAACTCTTCTGACTGTATGTATGATTTTAAAGCAAGCTATTGGTGAAGCGGAGTGAGTTAAATTGACTAGATGCTCTAAGATTTAGCTTTTGACTGACTTCTGTAATCCTTTGGAAAGCCAGGCAGGGTAATGTCCAGAGATACGTTTCGAAAGAGCTCGCTTTTTGAGGCCAATATAACCTGTTCCACATGAGCAAGTAAATTGTTACATGAACACTGGTTTGGACCAAAGCGGGAGCTTATTCTTCATACAACTTTGAATGATAGGCCGATTAGAAAAGATAGTTCGAAGTTCAGCTGAATAAAACATTTTTCTTAGAGATCTCGGAAGTCTATTTTTCAGAATTTCTGCCGTAGTATCTTCGATTCTATAGACCTTCATGTCTGGTAATGAGAATAAAACTTTTAGACCATTAAGTTGGGTTCTAATCGTTCATATATAACACAAATTCAGTCATATGTACATCATGATTTTCATTTAATTTCATTTATGAGTTTATGTATCATTTCATTCTTTATTGTCTTCACTGTTTTCATGATAACTTTCAGAAAGCTATTTCGAACTTAATCTTAGTAAACAAACACTTAGAATATTAAGCATACTGTAGATTTTATGAATACCTGAATGAAGTTAATGTCATCATTAATATTAATTCGCTACAAACTATCACTTCTGTAATGTTATCTTGTTAAAATATTTATAACCTAATAATTACTTCAGAAATATTACCTGTAACTTTTCTATGCACTCCTTGTTCATTCAATTAAAGCTTAGAATAGATAAAAATGTGTATTCTCAGATATTACTTGTTTTAAATTACAAGTATAAAAATAAAAACGAGGTTTTTTTGATTGAGATCATGAATCGATCAATCTTAGACCACCATCGAAAACCTGGAAGCACTGTTCAACCAATCCACGAAGTTACGCAACTATCTTTCATTGTCTGAGGTAGTTACCTGTCTTTGCCTGACACGGATAAGCTAAACTGGGCATGGTTCCCAGGTTTTCGATGGTGGTCGAACATTGATCGATCTCAAAAAAAAACAACAATCTCCACAGCCACATATTGACAATTACTATGTGCTCACTTGTGACTAGCTTCGAGAGGTGATTCTCGGAGTTCTAGTGAGAAGTCGTAAACAGTGGAGCTAATCCGTGTCGGGTGGAGACAGGTATCCACCACAAAAAATGGAGGAACGGTTGCGCAAGATTAAGGATCAATTGAAGTTAGACATTAACACCGTTGGATGACGACTCAGTTGTCTAGAGGTTAAGTGTTTGCGCTCGAGACCGAAGGTTCTAGGCTCGAATCACATATGCTGGATCGTGGGTGAACACTTCTGAGCAATCCCGTACTAGGACGAAACGGACGTCCTGTGATCGGCTCATGATCTTGATCAAAAAACTCAACAATCTTCACAACCCCACACTGAAAAGAGGAAATGTTAATCAATAATTTCTACACTATTTACTTAGCGATAAAAATTTCATTTTCAAGGTATCTTTTCAGGATTCTCAGATTCTGGTTGATTATGTTATTTCTGTTAAGAGTTAATAACAGAATTAGGAGGTAGAATTGATTGATCAGTCTGGTATATCAGAAACTTTCTAAAATCACTCATTCCTTTCCATTAGCATACTATATCGCTCAAGAGTTGATATGTGTAGAAAAATAGATACAACGTAATCAAATTATGATTTATTACCAGTCCTTTAGAACTTTTACTGTTGGTGTTAACCCTGTAGAAAGGTAATGTTTTACTGATTTGGATCCAAACAGAAACTGAATTTAATTGTTAGTGACGTTTCGTTATAATAGTCTAAGTTGAAAATGTCGTCTTATATGTTTCTGTTGTCTCTCTTCAAAAGTTTTCTTGTCATTTATTTCGTTTGCGTTTGATCTTAATTTTTTCTCAGTTATTAGCAACATCATATGAATTTTGTCAACTCTTCTATTCACTGATTACGGATATGTTGTAGCTAGAATTAGCATACCTATGAACTGGCTTCTATATTATTTCTGAATGTATGTTTCATTCAGTTGGTGACTGAGATCCTCACTTATGGAGACCTAAATAATAGATTGAATTTATTCTGAACTGTTTTGTGATCTAAAACGTTTTCTTAGTTGATGTCAGGCAGAAAAATCTGTCTGCAAAGTGCTTGAAATTATAAGCGAAGATTTTGTTATATGTATATATATAGTGGAAATCAGCCCAGTCTTGAGATTGATATTAACTTCAGCTGGTAAACCCGTCTTATTCTGCTGTCCAGTTCAGTTATTGATCCGCATTTATAAACACTTGATCATCCTATCTTATTGAAAGAAAAGAAATAAACTGTTCTATAGTCTTTATTGCAATAACCGTATAATAATATAAACAAGTCATGTATATACATGATTTACAGGACTGACAAAGGCAGAGATACATGAACTGTGACCTTAGCTAGTTAAATGATTTACTTGCTCTTAATGACAAACACACTATTAACAACTTAAGGTCGAGATTAAGGAGCACCAGACAGCTGCTTCATCATAGTTTCAGGCTGATCAACACAATCGTACGAAGACCTCGACGTTGGTCTAACCAAGGACCTTAAAGTCTTATGGCAAGTGTATCACCCTAAGATCAGAGCGGATTTATTAAGTTTGTTAACCATAGAGTTTTGATTCAGTGATTTCCCGGTAGGCCACAGGTGTTTGTTAGTAAAGCGTTCCGGTCTTCGAGAAGGTAGCTGCTCGGTGCTTCTTGGTTTATTAAGGGTTCACTATCTGAATTCAGATCGTGGTTAAAACTATCTGAGGATACTTAAAATCAGGGTTTATGACGTATTGAACAATCATATTTTTTTTAATTTTTAGCGAAGAATTTTTACATCAAATTTTAACACAATTCAGCAAAACAACATTGAAGATCCTTTTCTGAAATGTAAGAATATTAAAACAAGTTTAAAACACAGATGAATTTCAAATAAATAAATACCTTATCCCCCCAAAAAAAGTTGATCAATGAAATATCGACGTTCGTCATATTTTATTTTCAAAAATTATAAATTTGATGTACAATAAATAATCATTTCGTCTTCATTTATTTACATTACAGATGTTGGTTGATTCATTAGAAAAAGAAATATTAACATGTATATATAGGCAAACAAATAAATCCCAGAATTTGACGCAAATTCATCATTCAAATCTAACAGTTATTGTGTTATATCGTGTGCCTGGATGCCCTGTTAATATATATGACGTAATGATCATCGCCAATCAGAGAGGGGTGAATTATCGATTAGAGCAATGATACACGAAAAATCATATGAGCAGTCTTGAGTACTTATCAGTCCTGCTTTCTGCCTAGCCCAGCCAGTTAAATCCAAAACACCAATAACAGCCTCTGCAATATGAATCATTATTCTTAAACATACTGGGTTTATATATCAAACAAACTGACCACATCGTACCATAAAATAGAAAATAACATGTGTACAAGATTTAGCCATATGTGGCTGTGAATAGGGGGAACAGTAATCAATAGACTGGGTATAACTCAGGAATGGTAAATTGTATAATAATAGTCTATGGGTCAAAATGAAGCTCATAATAAGAGCGACACGAATATGAATAGTTAAGCTACTTAATAATTATACAATAGGAAATATACATACCACATTGGTCCATAAATAGTCCTCAGAGTTACCATACATAATTCTCCACAGAATATAACATATTGATTGACAAGATAGACGAAAAAAGAAGATAAGTAAACTTAGATATAATCAGAAGGGGTTTTTTGTGGAGATTTAGTATTTTCATAGTTAAGTGTTCTGGCGCGAGACTGGTAAGTCCTGGGTTCGAATCTCGCGAGGCAAGGTCGTGGATGCGCACTGCTGAGTAGTCCCACAATAGGACGAAACGGCCGTCCAGTGCTTCCGTGTTTTCGATGGTGGTCTAGCTTCAATTGACTCACGCTTTCAAATTAGACATAATCATCTACCGATTTGTTAATGTTGCTATTGTAATTAATTTTGTCTTTATTTCTTACAATTTTTAGTCATAATGAGACTGTTCAATCAATTTTTAAAGATCCATATTGTTGTATAGTTATAAGTGTTTTGGTATCAATTATATTATATGTAACATATTTGTTTCTGGTTACCTAATCAAAATATCATTCTTTAATGCAGGTGACAGAAGGGAGGGTGTGACCAGCATAAATTTATTTTCATTCAAATAAATGTTCGATTTTTTTAAAAAAAATTAATTAATTAAAAATTAATTACTGGTTACTTGATAACATTGAAATGATTTAAGCACCAATAAACAATGATTATTAGATTAAACCTTTTAAATTGAACAGTAAATATAAATCACCATAGTGTTTAACAAAAATAAGCGTAACATTTGAATTTTATACATTATTTGTATTGTTTTTATTAATTACACTATTATAATAATGTTAAATTTTGAGGAGAATGTAATAATTAATGATGAAAATGATATTGGATCTGATCAAGAAACAAATTGTTCTTATTCAGAACATTCTAATCAAACCGCATCTATTGAAATAGCATCTATGTCATCGACAATATCAACATTGAATACTTTAGATCATGCTTTGATATCAACAAAAGTTATTGATAATTCTTGTAATAAACAACAACAATTAATGAATTTATTAAATTCTGACTTTTTGTCTTGTTCATTTTGTCATGCAAATGATAATGTAATAAAGGTTAGTCATTTACATCTTTTATCAATTTATTGAACATATTTGATTTTTGTTTCGTTCAGAATTCATTTTTATCCAATGCTCTATTGGAGACTATAGTCGAAGATAGGGATAAATATGCTGGTTTTTAGAGGAAATTTACTCATAAGAATATGGTAGGAGCTGAAAAAGTTCCAATCCAAGACCTTCGGTCTCGAGCGCGAACGCTTAACCCCTAGAGCATTAACTGGGAGTCCAACGGTGTTAATATCTGATCTCAATCAATCCACCGCACTGCATGACTGCCTCCACTGGTCATGGTTTCTCAACAGAACTCCGAGAATTTCCTCCTGAAGCTAGTCACTAGTGAGCACATGATAATTTTCAGTGTGTAGTTGTGGATATTGTGAATATTACTCAATAATCACTGTGAATAAGGAGTTAAGTTTAATGAAATGTGCTTTTAAAAAAATACAGGTTCATGTAATTACCTTAGAATTGGAAGGAAAATTACCAATATTATTCAACCAATTAAACCAAATGATGATGGTGACAAGGTTTTAACCTTCTATCTAGTCATTGAATACTAGGCGTTGTAACCATCAGACAACAGCAAGATAGATAAAAGTATATAATTCATAAGTAATATGTCATAGTTTTCTCATCTGTGACATTTGCTCAACTAGTATGTCTGTTGTATTTCTTGATTTTACTTATACTAAATTTTCCTTTTGCACACTTAATATGTACATTTTCAGTTTACATAACTGATGAGATCAATTATTTTTATGAATTAACTTATTAACAAATAAAAAAAGCTTCGCCGATTACATAATAACCACCTCCTTATACACGGTTTAGCAGAGTACAAATAAAAGTTAGGAGTGAATAGCAAAATTCATAAAGCCAAGATAAAAAATAATTGGAAAGAAATCTCTTTATTTGCCACTTTGTTGAATGTTGAAATTGGAATTTTTACTAAGCTATTTAAAAGTTGGGAATATGGTAATAAAAAATTGAAAGGGAAACAGTATCTAAAGTCATTATAAGCAAAGATGGATACTGGTTAGCAGTGGAATCCAGGACTTGCGTCTCGTCCTACTTAGGACTCGTCAGTTGGATGTATCTGGATCACAGAGTTAATGTTCACCCTGGGACTCGAACCCAGTATCGCTCACTTCAAACTCCATCGCGTTATCCACTTAGCTACTGAGTCCTACTAGCCAGCTGACGAGTCCCAAATAGGGCGAAACATACGTCCTGGATTCCACTGTTAGCCACTATCCACCTTTACTTATAATACTTGTGACTTAAAGCATTATCGGGGCAATCCGCACAGGATGCATATATGCCAATAAGAGACTGATCAATTGCAGTCCTAAACATCAATGGGAAGATTCCAGTAAACAATACAAGTCATGTTAATTAATTTAATAGATAAAATTCACTGAACATAATCAAAGGGATTAAGATTGAATTATAGAATAGATGGTTACAAAACAATAATGAGTCATGTGAAACAATACAATAATGTAATAGGTAGATAGCTTCTTCCTCAACATTATTTGTACAGTTCTGTTAATGTCGAAAAGCAATGAACAACCATAGTTGTCTTGATTGTCAATACACTAACAGTGATTACATCTAATTCATGACAAAATTAAACACATAATCTATAAGTGCTATAACGTCATTACCTATACTAATGATAGGAGATGAAACAGTTGAGTGCGTTAACCAGTTTCATCAATCCTAATGGTCCGTTGTCTGACAAAATCTCAACAGAGATCGAAGGTAATGACTTTGATTCCCAGATGCGGAGTCGTTGACGAGCGCTATGAAGGAGCAAACGCCTAGTATTTCTAGGTTTTCAACGTTGGTCTAGTTAAGAACAGTTTGATTAAAACCGTGAAACTTTTACAATCTCCACAACTTCCACTATACCAACAATTTGCAAATGCGTGAATAACTTGTCATTGAACTACATCATTGTTTAATGATTCATTTGACCTTTCTTAAAAAGAATATTTTCAGACGAGATCTTATTATGTTTTGTAACTATCTAGTTACATCGTCTAAAATAATAGATAACGGCTTCATCTTGAATATACTAGAAACAAAATTAACTCACGTGATATTGACAAGGACAATTAAGTAAAGGTCATTTGACACAATAAAAGAGTCAAACATTTTATCATCAAAACAACATCAGCTTCACAATCAAATACATGTTTTCCCGTTTTTTCATTACTTATATCGTCTGACTGTTTATGTAAATATCAAAAAATAAATTGACCTTTACGTTAAAAGAATAATAGTCAAGGCTATGCATTACATAAGAGTTTTAAACTATGACATTAAAAGGGTTCGAATCTAAATGTTTCTTAATGAAATATATTTTTAAGTTAATAGATCAAAAATTAAAATTAATACTCAAATTTATCGAACAGACAAACTCATGTAATGAGATTGTATGAGATAAATGAAATGGAATAAAAGTCTGATCCTTTTTCATAGAAGATATGGACAGGTTATAAGGAATATGATCAGTTTTCAGTGGCAGTAGTAAACGTGTCTGTCTGATGGTCTACCTATCTATCTATAAGCAATAATCAATGGATCTAAGAAATATAAAACACATTAGTGTATGGAATGAAATGGATTCTTAGAAAATGTTTGGACAAAATAAAAGATATACATGAGTCGAAAAACTTTGATAAAGGGTGAAAATTTGCCTAAAAGTATCCGTCTATCTATCTATCTATTTGTTTATCGGATTTTAACTCGTGTTACCTTGTTTCACAGTCCGAAACCTTACCAATAGTGTTCCAACTCACGTTTGGTCTCCTATAGGACTGTGATGCTTACATTTATAGATCATTGAATAATAGCTTAACTCATGTCTCGTAGTTTAAAGTCAGTTCAATAGATTTAATAGATTTGTTACTAGTTAATAATTTTTTTTGTTTAACTACTAATTATCAGCAATAGCCAATTATAATCTTAGGAATAAGTATATTACTATACAATCAGTAATGATTCTTATCATGGTTTGAAGATGTAAATCGTTAATTTCAAACATGATGCCATGGATGTTAACAAGTTCTCCTCAAGACTTACCAATTTAGGTGGTGATCTAAGAGAAGAGATATAGATATTGTTTAGTAAAACGTTTCAAAATCCGCTTAATTGAAAGTATGAACTATTATTCTGTTAACGTAAACTTAAATTATGTTGTTGTTGGCATGGCAGCCAAACTACTTATAGGATGAATTCACTTTTTGATCTAGAATACCGGTAAAACTTTATTAGTGTTGCTTTTTAATATTTATAATGGACAGAATGGGATTTTTTATCCCATATCATATTGGAAAGGTATAAAAAAAAATCATAATTTCCTGATTCCAGAATCTGGGTTAACTTTTAAAGGAATTAACATAAAGCCTACTTTTATCCTCATCAAATCTATTCTTTTAAACTAGCAACTATCTCATATTTCCTCAACATATAGCCTGGAAATGTTGATTCTTAACTGAACTAGTTTCTATCAGGATAAAGATATCAAAAATATTAGGTTTAGTTTTTTAAAGTAAAGGATTAACTTTGAAAATCAAACTGAACGATATAATAATAATAACCCTTTTATATATCCTCATATTAATATGCTAGAAATATTTACAGAGGAATATTCTGTTGAACAGTCTAGAATGATTATGATTAATTGTTCAAATGAAAAATATTTAAAGTGCGCGAAAGTCCATAACCACTTCAAGGTCATTATGTAGTAATGAAGATCATGAAAATAACCGATTATTGAATACCTAGATAGAAATTTGAATAAGCTCATATTTGTGCAAATATATGAATTCACTGATTGATATGATATTCAGTGTTAGACTATTACGAAATACAATAAATAGAGTATTATATGTATAAATATAACGCATGAAGAAAACAACAAACTTCATATCAATTGGCAAGTATTTCATGCATAAAATTGAAGCTGCTAATCAACTAACTAACTGAACAACAATACATTGAATCAATAATTTTTTTTCAAACAACTCAGCCAAAATGTCCTATGTTCATTTCTTAATTTAGAACATGTTCATTAGAATATATTATCATGATTAAATATGTGATAAAATACATGCTAACAGTTTTTTTTAGAAAACATCTAGTACCCTCAAATATCATTTTAACAATCAAATCAAAATTTAGAAAATGAAAACAAAATATGACAATTATCAGAAGGGGGTTTCGTGGAGATTTTAGTAATTTTATATAGTTGAGATCATGAGTCAATTGAAGCTAGACCACCATGGAAAACCTGGAAGCACTGGACGGCTGTTTCGTCCTATTGTGAGACTCCTCAGCAGTGCACATCCACGATCCCGCCTCGCGGGATTCGAACCCTCTTGTGGGACTTCCAGTGCTTCCAGGTTTTCCATGGTCGTCTAGCTTCAATTGATCCATGGTCTCAACTATATAAAATATGGTAAGTGAAACAATATTGTTTTTAATGAGATATATGTTAGACTTCCATATACAGTAATATATTTATAGACATATATATGAGAAATATTAGATCAATCAAGACAGTTTATTAAGACAGTGGTAACAAAAAAATAGACTAAATAATCAAATCTAATTAATAAAAAGCAAACATTACAAATTACTAGTAGTGCCGTGTGGGTTACTTATATCCACGTAGGTAGTATATAGTGATGGTCAGGTATAGAATATATTTTGGCAGAAGATCGATAAGGAAAGAATAGGAACGAAGCGCAATCGGGATGAAAATGTATGAACAATGAAATCAGAGCAGATGGATTGATATTTACAGAAGGAACAGTCAAGATTGAGACAATTGATTGTTATTTTGCAAGTTAACTGTTTACTGTATGGTAATCAGATTTTATTGAGATAGTCTGTAATTTGTTTTTAAATACATCCAATTGTTACAGTCCGTGTTCTTTACATTACAGTAGGATGATAGGTGTACTTGTAGTGATAAAAAACATGGAGACGGCTTGAATAAATACTTAAACATAGGATGTAGGTCAAAACTGGAATTATGAACTTGTTAAAGCAGTACTTATCATGAAAGTTGTACCATAAAATGTGTAAATAATCACTTTGAATGTTTTTGTAACTAAGATGAGATATTGAATAATTATTAAAGTAGTTTAGTAAGTCTTACTAAACCAAAGACGAAACAGTAGTATTTCAATGTTATTTTAAAATACAGAGACAAAAATTGTCAACTCGAGTTCCTATAGTCTCTGCTAAGTATAGGAGTCGAAAGTGAACCCCAATTGAAAAAGCAGATGGCATACGAAAAACCCTTTTGGATGCTTTGGTTCTATTTACTGCATAGTCAATATCGATAAAGCACAAAGGGATAAGGTTCTGCATTGATTTTGTCAGACCCTTTCCAAGCTACAAGGGATGGTGGTTGCTAATTGATTGGTTAAAATTTCTGACTAGATTTTTTATGTTATCATACAATTTAATATTCTTACAATTACGAATACACTTGTCACCTTACCATCAGTCGTACATTTTACTCATTATGACTAGTTTTTCAGTCCTTTTACATTATTATCACTGACTACCAAACTGACTGATTTCTCATATGTAAAAATAACTATTACTTATTTATTTATTTACTTACGCCTGTTACCCCTCGTGGAAGAGTATAGGCCGCCCCTCAGCATCTTCCATCCACCTCTCACCTGAACATTCCTTTCCAGTTGTTTTCACTTGTCAATAATCCTTTTCATGTCTGCTTTCAATTCTTGGCACAATGGGTTCCTTGATCTTCCTCTTTTCCGTTTCCCTTCAGGGTTCCAAGTTAAGGCTTGCTTTGCGATGCAGTTTGATGATTTCAGCAGTATATGTCCTATCCACTTTCATCGTCTTTTCTTAAGTTTCTCTTCAGTTAGAAGTTGGTTTGTTCTCTCCGACAGTAGGTTGTTGCTGATGGTAGCCGACTAACGAACATTAAGTATCTTTCGAAGACAATATTTTTAAAACAAATATTATCACAAGTTAAATAAATTACAACCCAAAGATCTAGTTAAGAACAATATCGTTCGCTTATTTTTGTTGTTTTAGTTTCCATAATAGGGATTTTTAATATTTACAAAGTAAGGTGACTACTTCTCACTATATGTAAAAAGTAATTTTCGCACAGCTCACTTTCATGTAGTGGCTATCTGGACTCAGTAGCTGAATGAATAACAGGATGGCGTCTGAAGCGAACAGTACTGGGTTATAATCAATGGGTTTACATCCATCTGACGAGCCCGAAAATGGGACGAAACGCACGTCCTAGATTCCACTGTTAGCCATCATCCATCTCTGCTTACAATACTTGTAAATTAATGGAAATATAGAGGCAATCTTTACAGGATCCTTATATGCCAATAAATGACTGATCAATTGCAGTCCTAAACATCAATGTGAAGATTCAAACAACCAATACAAAATCATTCACTTTCCTGTAGCTTGAAGAAATAGATTCATTAAGCAAAATTAATCTAAACATTCTAGGTGATGAGTGCAACCATAATAAGATTTCTGTGCTCTGATTATTATTTGATTGTGATTAGCTTAATATTACAAGATATCCTCTGGTATGACTGTTTTAGGATAGCTGGATGACTTTGTGGAATAATAAATTATCCCTGTATAATTTAGTTTCTCTCTCTTTTTTTCTTACTACTAACAGCTTCTTCCATGTTTACATACAGTCTGTCGAAGTTGTGCTATTTCGTTAAATAACCATTCAATGAATCAGGATAATTCAGCAATAAAATGTAAAGCTTGTCATATAGCTGGTTTAAAATTACAAAAACAATACGATCCTCATAATAATAATAGTTTTGTTAATGAAACACTAGAAAATAACTATAACGATGAGAAATATTCGACAGTTCAACCTGGGATTAACTCAACTACTGGCTCGAACTGCATATTGGAAAAGGAGGAAACAAGTACAGTGGATGAATTACAATTTCCAAATGCAATATTTATTGAAAAACTTCGAGATTTAGCAAATTTATTGCAGAAAGAAACAATACGTAAATGTGATTATTGTATGTTTGAAAATCAAAATTCAGAAGCTCAATGCAGGTAATTTAATTTATTTACTTGTGCATAGGATTTAATCTGCAATCCTATATTCGCTATTAGTATTATTATCATTGTTATTATTATTGACACCACTATTATTTTGAAAATCATGTAGTAACCTCCCTGACTCTGGTACTGACCGAGGTAAACTCGAATATCTAGGAGGGAAAAATCAGTTCTTTCAGTATCTCAAATATGTTTTGATAAGTTGCAACGCTCTCTGGGCCTAGGTCCAGTACATCCTACAAAGTACTACTAACCGAATAACAACTTTTTACTAATATTTATATATTTATAGAATTCAAGTTGATAATGGAAATAATTCCTAAAATCTCAAGTGAATATATTCCATCGGACAGAACTAATGAATAAATGAGTGAACACGACAGGAAATCAAAACTATCATTTATGTACGAATTATTTAATCACGATGATATTGAATAACTTATCAGGTATCAAATAAATGGTCACAGATGAATATATCCACAAGTCAATTCGTCGTAACATCTTTCCGGAAATTTGATGTGAGACGTTTGGAGAATTTTTATATTCTTAGTGACTTGCTAAAAATATTTGCTGTTTAATGTAAGACAGCTGATTAGATAATTGTACTAAAGCTTGTTTTCTTGAGTTTGACGTGACAAACAGTCATTGTTTCTGTCACAAGGCTTAAAAGTCTCACCAAGTATTTACACTATCTATACTATAAATAAATTAATATATTTGTAATATCCCAATGAGTAGAAAACTTAGATTTTCTGACGTTTCGTGACTCAACGTAAGCCACTTCCTCAGAGAATAAATAACCAAAGTAACATTAGTCCAAGTTTAAATAGTACAACGGAACAACACGAATATTAAGTGACCAATCAAAAAACAGGTCTGAATAAATCAATGTCATGTCATTTCGGTATAGGTGATTCATAAGTGATATGTATGAAAATTTGTGTGTTTGTATATGTGTACTGGTAATGATGAAAAATGTGTGACCTTTATAATGACAAAGGATGGAGTTTAATTTGTAATGTAATGGTGTGAATTGTAAATAATATCAGACAAGGTGACTAGGATAGATAGTCCAAGTAGGATGTATGGTGAGGCCTTCCTTTCTATTGAGAGCAGTAGGATTAAGCATTATATGGAACACTTCAGCTACTCTCCTTTCTTTGTAATTGGAAAAGCCTTTTTGTAATAATTTGATATTTCTGAAATCAATTTGATGATTGTTGGAAATGGCGTGAACTGCTATTGCCGATTTAATTTGAAGTCTATCCAGTTCTACAGGATTATTAAGAGGTTTCTTTTGTACCTAATATGTTCGCGAGATGACTCTCCAATATGGAAGGCATCAAAATCGACACAACCTAATTTGTAGACGCAGTTCTGTGTAGACATGAATGGGATTTTTTCTTTTAATCGAACTAAGTATTTCGAAGTGTGTTCGTTGTTTTGTTTTATACTTTAATTCTGTATTGTTTCAAGATTCTTTGGAGTTCTTGTGTTCTGCTATGATGGTATGGTATAACTGCAGTACCAATTCATGGCATTTCATTCGAATTATTATTATTACTCACTGAGACGTCTTGTTTTAATATACTTCTAATAATCTTCATAGGAAAATTATTAAATTGTAAGATATCAATTACATTCTTTTGTTCTTTTTGTTTGTCCTCTTCTGATGTTATGATCTTGATGGTTCTTCTAAAAAGATTTAAGGCTAACTAGATTTTAGCACTGAAAGGATGTGCTGATTGGAAGTCAATATAACGATTAGAGTGTGTGGGCTTTCGGTAGATGGATAGATTTAGAACTCCATTTACATTTCTTTTCACTAAGCAATCTAAGAAACGTAGCTCACCATGTTCATTTTTATTCTCATTCGTGAATTTGATGTGAGATGAAAGTGTATTTATCCGTTTTGAAAGCGATCTTAGATGGGTCTTTTTTATCACTACAAATATGTCATCCACATATCTAACCCAAATTCGTGGTTTAATGTCGTTGGTGAAAATATTTGATTCTATATGTGTCATTGGGATATTACAAATATATTTATTTATAACAATCTACCCAATGCTCAATTTATTCAAAATTATCAAATCAAAACTCCGTAATGATACCTACAAATATCTATTACTGTTTACTGAGCTAGTTAAATCTGTTACCGGCCAATCTTTTATTTCTCATTTTCTATCCGCTTAATTACCTTAACACTGAATAACCTGAAATTCTTTATCTGAGTGGTTGACTGAGTCACTTAACAGGTTAAAATACATATGCAAGTCAAATCGGTCCACATTTCAAGAATTAAATAAGTTCATGTTTTCTCTTTTTAAGAGAATGATACCTAAGTGTTCTTATTTTAAGTTAAAATAAGCGGTTTGTTTCTAAATGAAGATTACAACATTTATTCTAATTATCGTAAGTCTTTTGTGTATATAACTATGACATTTTGCTTTTTCTTAAATATCTAATGTTTTCTTGATATGATAACTGGGGTGACTGTAAATTATTTTCATTGATTAGTTGTTATTCCATGTAAACTAGTCATTACTACAGAATGTGACTTAAATCACTGTTAAAAATCAACAAATTCACAGTCCTTAATATCTATTATTCAGTTTATTATTATTATTATTAATGGCTTTATTCAATATTATAATCTGGTAGGCTATTCAATTTCACATCGTCATTTATAGTTTTTTTGACATCTCGATAAATCAGAAGAGGCTATGTGGAGATTTCGGTATTTTTCATAGTTGAAATCATGAGTCAATTGAAGCTAGATAAATCATATTTCAAATTATCCGAGTTACTTTATATTTTTTTTTCTTAAATTTTCAAAAAATAATATTTCACACAGATGACAAATGAGCCAACACTATTGATATGAAAATAAATTGGACAGTATTTAAATCATAAGCAAAGATGGATCGTGGCTAGCAGTGGAATACAAGACGCGCGTTTCATTCTATCTGGGGCTTGTCAGCTGGATGTACCTGCATCTCAGATTTGATGTTCACTCTGGGACTCGAACCCAGTACCCTTCGCTTCAAATGCCATCGCGTTATCCACTCAGCTACTGAGTCCATCTTTGCTTACAATGCTTGTGAATTAAGGCTATATCGAGGCAATATGCACAGTATGCACATATGCCAATTAGAGACTGACCAGTTACAGTCCTAAATATCAATGGGAAGATTCAGACAAACAATACCAAGTGAGTATTTAAATCGATTGAAAAAATGGAATTGTTCTTTTTTAAAGATTATCTAAATGACCTTATAGGCTAAATCTAATATACAGTAAGATTCAAACTTCTTGACATCAATGAATAGCTGAACTATTAAAATAACAAATTCAATTTCTAATGATCAGATCTTTTTTTTAACTAAATTATACCCATTGTTTTGTAGGTTAAATTGATTGTTATTAGTAACAAACGTAAAAAAAATATTCCATCTTATCAGATCATTGTAATCCCATTGACTTTGGAAAGATTGTTGAATGAACGTACAAATATATTGACGAAATGTATATCAACACCAATCGTGGAGAATGTACATCCTTCCAAACTTCAGTTCCAATCCCATTGTGTGTTAAATTAACAATTGTTATTAATACAGAATCATTATCAAATTTTAAGTAACATACTTGATAGTGTGAATGCTTTGGTCCAGATGTAAAATCACTGAATCAACATATTACAGCTAAGATTGATATCGAAGAAAAAGTTTAATCTTAAAAAATATTTTGAATAACAACAGAAATAAATGTGAAATTCACTTAGAATTGTTTGTTTGAATTTTCCCATTGATGTTTTAGGACTGCAACTGGTCAGTCTCTAATTGGGAAGATTCAAACAAACAATTCCAAGTGAATTTAAATTTCACCCCATCGCACAAGCAAGTGGTTATCAGGACTCAGTGGCCGAGTGGATAACGCGATAGCGCTGGAAGCGAAGGGTACTGGGTTCGAGTCCCACAGTGAACATCAACTCTGAGATGCAGGTACATCCAGACGACGAGTCCCAAATAGGACGAAACGCGCGTGCTCGATTCCACTGCTAGTCACTATCCATCTTAGAAATAAATGTGGTTAGTAACTAACGTATTTTTACATTTGTACTGAATATTTCAAGTTGGACGGATAACAAAAAATTATTATCTATGGCAGAATTCTTTAGAAGAGAATAACAACTGACAGAGTTTATTTAGTATTTTCGATATTTCTCTTCTGTCCAAATATGTTACAAGAGGACGAATGAGATTCTGTTTTAAGTTTTTATTTCTGTTAAAATCAATATTGATAGGAAAAAGTGATGTTAGAAATTTTGAGAGTTACTATGGTTTCTTCTGTACCTGGAAAATTTTGATAAATAGTCAATAGTTTGAAGGGAACAAATGGAACGTTTTTGACTGTTTAACGATAGACTTATAAACTATACTAAAGTAAAATAAACGAAAATTAATTCAGTTGACGTTTAATAAATTTCATTGTAAATATAATTAGGTTTAATCGTATTTAGTACTTTCCTCTAATTGAATCAAAAGCCATTCGGAAACGGGAAAGTGGCACACGTTGCTCCGGAAGTTGCAGACAGACATCAGTGGAATGACTAGCATTTAGAAGCAACTGGAAATGAGAGCTACACACCATTGCCTTTACTATTATAACAATTTTCACAAGCGACATTTTTCAATGTTGCACTAAGAATAAATGAAACAACACCTCAAAGTTCAAAACCATCTAGTCCTCGTAATTTTGACTGTTTTCTTTGAGCTGGATGGTTTAGATTCCAAGCTTTCATTGTTGCTCTGGTTAATATCCTCACCGCTTATATCACTTACATTTGAGTTACCTAATCATTCTGTAAGTGCGAAGGCAACCTCTTCTGATTACCGTTCATGTGAAGTGTCTGCTCCAAAAGTTTTGCCAACTTTAGTTATCACTGTACATCTATTGGTTGCCTTGGTCAGTCGACCTCTCCCATATGATTTTCCAACCTCTTCTATATTAACTGATAAATAGGGTCTTTATTGATAAGTCTACTGATTACAGACTGACCTCAATTTTATGACTATAAACTCTCCGAGATTTTTAAGCCTATTTCAATAGTGACTAGCAGTATAATTCAAGACGCCAGTTTCATCCTATTTGGGACAAAGAAAAAAACGTCAGTCTAGTATTTTAACGCTTTATCAGTAGAATTCGTACCCGTCATTGCTTGTATGTAACATGGTATACCGAATTCTGTTTTTGGAAAATAACCCGGACAAATCAAGCGACCCAAAATTGGATACTACTCACTAAGTAGGTCATTACTATACTGCCATGATTTTGCTCGGGTGTCGAATGTGGAGTAGCTATTGCTCAATCTTTAGTGAGATATCGGTTTTTTAAGTAAGCCTCGATATTAACAGATTTCGCTAGAAAAAAACTAACTCAAAAATGAATAGAGAAAATTTTCAATTTTCACTTTTAACATAACTGCCAGAACTCAGAAGAAAATTTTATTAGCATAGTTGTATGGATAGTCATATGACCTACGTAACTGTGATTTGTCTGAAATTAATGATTCATAAACAAGACAGTTAAATTTGAACTATCATTTCAATTCTCATTGGTTGTCTAATGATTAGGCTACCGGAGAAACAAACTTTGTTATTTATTTGACCTTTCATTTGATTGGTTATTAGTGAAAACATCATCCACTTTTCACATAACCAAATAAGGTTGAACATGTTACTGAGATAATTTGTCTTAAGTGGGTGTTTGTTGTTAAGATTGCTTATACAGACTACAATAAAATTACAACACATTGATGGTATGATGGTAGGAAGACTGAGACTCCAACTTTATAGAGAGATAAAATGAAGAATGTAATATTGTATTATTGGATGCGAAAAAAACAACTTATTTAGTATTTGTTCCTATTATTTAGTTATCAATACCATTAAATTAATGAGATTTTCGGAGTGATGATTTAATTGGAAGTTGTATGGTCATTATTGATTAACAAAACCAGTTATTCAAGAAATTAGTGGAAATAATGGGGTATAGCACCCTGCGAATAATCGTTGAGGATTTAGTTTATCATTGGATTAGGCAGTGTGTTTTAATATTTTCGTGAATCTAAGCTTAGATTATTAGAAGATACCCATACTGAAACCCTGATTTTAGACATATCTTGTAAATCAGCTACTTTATATTTATTGCGTGTCTTAAGTCAAGTTATATTTACAACCATAAATAGGACACTGACTGAAATTACAAAATAAAATCCAAGTTAAGGGTTTTCGAATACCCATTTTGTAATAATTAGGATTTGGTGGAGATTCGTAGCTCAGATGGGTGATTTTGGTAGAGTTTTGTTGTCTTTGCTGGATGGTTTGGTCGTGGAGCTTTCATCGTTATTCTGAACGACGTCATAAGCATAAACTTCAAATAGAAGTGAGTTCAATAAGTTGATAAGAGACGTAGGATAGCCGTGTCGGATGTGAGGCAGTTACCCACCAATGACAACGGAAGATGGTCACTCAGTATTGTGGATTGGTTTAAGTTAGACATTATCACTGTTGGACGCCGCGTTAGTGGTCTACAGGGAAAACGATCTCTCAGGAGACCGAGGAACCTGGGTCCAAAACCCATGCGCGGCATCGTGAATGCGAACTGCTGAGGAGCCTTATAATGGGACGAAACGGCCGTCTAGTGCTTCCAGGTTTTAAATGGTGGTTTAACACTGATCGGTAATTGATCTCAACTGAAGCTCAGCAATCTCTACAACCCTATACTGATAATAATAATATTGATAATGATAATAATAATAATACTGTGTTGAATTTATATGAGCTACTGAAAAAGCTTATAATCTTATTAACTAGTTTTACAGTATTGATTTCATTTTTCTCACTTACTATAAATAGTTATCCCAAATATCCGTATGCACTTCAGGCCAATGGTAAATAAGTACAATGTTTTGATCTGAACGTTTAGCACATGAAACAGCCTAGCAACCTATGATTGTAATGTAACTATAATTTGAATTTTGTGAGAGCATCTTTTATATGTATGTGGAAATATATGCGATGGGAAATGGTTTAATTAATAAGTAGTTTAAAAATTTGTCATTGAATACTATCACAAATTTGAGTAAACATAGTAATTAACCTATGAGATTTGATGAGATTGAGTTCTGTATTTCGAACTGACTGTAGTCTGAGGCTTGACGCAATATTTTATAGACATCATATTTACTGTATTGAGATTTGATAGCCCTAAGTACAGACTCTGGTACAGTCATAGATGATCACTCTAATGAATGATCTCAGACTAAGACTAAAATGCTTCCTATTACTTCCTGAATTTTCTATTATAGTTGTTCAAATAATTTTCAACGCATAATCAAAACATAAAAATATCCTCTTTGTTAAAAAAAAGCAACAAATAATCGCAAAGTTTATTTCATCTTATTGAGCTCCGTTATAAAAACCATGATGTCGAAGATAAAACAGTAGTAATAACAGTTCTAAACCTTTGTACTAAGCTTTACATTCGTTGGACAAAATCAACGTGTTTATATTAACACTTTTGTGGAAATCATTGTTGGATACAGTTGAATATATCCTATTTATAAGCTACCCTAATACTGAAGCATTTTGAAAAAAAAATTCAAAAAATTCAAAACAGTTGTTTCTTTTGGGTTCACGAACTAATCTAAGCTAGACAGCCATTAAAAACCCGAAAGCACCAGACAGATTTTTTTGTTGTACTATGGCACTTCTCAGAAGTTCTAGCCTGGGACCACGCATCTGATAATCGAACTCAAGGCCTTCAATCTGGTGCGCAAACACTTAACCTTCAGACTGCTGAGCTTGGATCCATTAGTGTACAAGTCTAACCTCAATCACTACACAACATCCTTTCAATATCTTGGTTCTCGGTTCAGTGGTCAAGAGATGTGAAACTGAAGGTTCTAGATTTGATCCCCAGATACGTAATAACGGATTCACACTTTTGACGAGTGACATAATGGGATGAAATAACATTCTAATGCCTCCAAGTTTTTGACTGTTGTTTAGCTTAGACTGGTTTGTGATCTCAAAAAAATAAAAAACCCTTCACAATCCCCATATACCTGTTTATATTTTATTTATTTGTAAGATCAAAGTATGTTGAATTGTTTTGTTTTAATAATTAATTAATTAAAAATATATTTATAAATTGTGGTTAATAGCAAAATTCAGGATACACTGTTTTGCTCCATTTCAGGCTTGTCAGCTAGATGTACTTGCAACTTAGTATTGATGTTCACACTGGAGCTCTTATCGTGTTTTTGATTTTTCATTTACCAACGCGTTTTCAAATATACTGTTGAATGTAGACATTCACTAATCTGTTCAGCAGATATGAATTTATAAGTATAGGTTTGATTTCTTTCTTTTAGTATGTATATAATAAGGTAAAGTTAGATTTATATCTTGTTAGTCAAAAATTAAGTTAATTCTACAAACATTATTGTTATGTACTACTTAATATATAACAAACATAAAGAAATAATATTTTTCACGTCAATTAGTAAAAATTTGGAACGTAAGATTACTTACTTACTTACTTAAGCCTGTTAACCCCAATGGAGCAGAGGCCGCCGACCAGCATTCTCCAACCCACTCTGTCCTGGGCCTTCCTTTCTGGTTCTATCCAATTTTTGTTCATTCTTCTCATGTCTGTCTCCATTTCTCGGTGTAATGTGTTCTTTGGTCTTCTTCTTCTCCTTCGGCCTTGAGGATTCCATGTGAGGGCTTGTCTTGTGACGCAGTTGGGTGATTTCTTCAATGTGTGTCCTATCCACTTCCAGCGCCTTTTCCTGATTTCTTCCTCCACTGAAATCTGGTTTGTTCTCTCCTACAGTAGAATGTTGCTGATAGTATCTGGCCAATGGATCCGAAGTATCTTGCGTAGACAACTGTTAATAAAGAAACGTAAGATAGTGTCGAAAAATTCTCTTTAAAAACGGAGGTCATATAAACGAGCAAGTAATATTCCATTAGTTTTTGTTAAAGAGTGAAATAAGCTGAACACTAGCTCTTGGAAACCATAGAAATGTGACTTACTGAATGATATTTGGCGAGTGTTGTTCATGGAATAAAAGAGATCTAGTTTATTTTAAAAAAAGAACGCTTTAGAAATGTAAATCTAGACATGTTGATGTTCTTACTGAGTTTGAATATATTTACTTGTCGTTTCAAAGGTCATTCCTATGAATTGGAAAAGGTGAAGTATAATTTTTAAAGACACACAATTTGTGTTCAACAAGATAATGACTATTGTTACTCAGTATCCTGATGGCTATCGTTCTAGCACTTAAAATACTTATTTTAAATTTGGTATCTCAGTAGAATGTTGACAAGTCCTAAGTTGAAAGGAACGAACATTTGGCGTTTCAGTTGAAGCTATAGACAAAAAAGAAGAAATGTGATCAGCGACAAAACCTAGTTAGATACACATGTAAATGCTAATACAGATTACTAAATTCAGGTGTGTCTGAATTTTCTCTGAATCGGACTCTAAAAAAGTCATTTAACATTATTTACGATATTAGATTATCACTAACCATTTCAATCATCCAATAACTGCTTCATTTCTAACATTAATATCTAATTAAAGTCATTACGAGATGAAGGTGATCTTCATTAATCACTTAGCTAAACAATATTGAGATTCGCCTGAATTGGGATTATGATAAGGTTGTCTCAGTACAGTCGTATGACTTAGATAAGTATCAGTCATAATTTGACCGGAATCTTATGAACAATGATTTCATTCAACGTTAAATTATTTTAAAATTTATCCAGAACATACCTGATGAAAAATTTTTAATAGTTGAATTCATGAGTTCATATAAGTAAGACCACCATGGGAAACCGGGAAGCACTGGAAGGCCATTTCATCCTTGTATGGGACTCATTAGCAGTGCGCGTTCACGATCCAACACACGGGGTTCGAACCCAGGACCTTCGGTCTCGAGTGTGAAGGCCTAAATTCTAGACCACTGAGTTGGTATCCAACCATGTTGACGCCTAACTTCCATCGTTTCCATACTGGGGCGAAACGGCCGTCCAGTACTTCCAGGTTTTCCATGGTGATCTAGCTTGCATCGACTCATGATTTCAACTATTAAAATTACTACAACCTACAGAAACCCCATTCTGAAAATATTTTTAACCAATAAATATCAGTATGTTTACTTATGATCACGATGAATTGATATGTGTGAAACTGTTTGTCTGAAATCAATTTTTTAAAAAAAAACAAGAACTCATCGATTAGAGATGAAATTAAATTCGCAACAGTTGAATAACATCAGAGCAGATGGTTTGTGTCTATCCCACTTCAAATATGTTTGTATATATTGAGACTTCGTTAATATGATTATTTTTCACTGTCCGTATAACTATTCACTTCAAAGGCTGGAAAAATAGTCAATATGAACAGTAAACGCTCCGATAGTAAAATAGGCTATGTGGAGGGAAAGTAGGCATCTGAAACAGTTACATTAAGTTATCTTTACGTCAAATTTCAAAGCAAATTGATCTAATCATGTTAGATTACAACTAGAAATGAATCTAAGAAATGTTTATGAATAAACGAATGCCAATATATTTTTTTAAGGACTGGAAACTACCTTTAATAAATAATTAACTGGAATCACTTGAAGAACCATTATGAACCAGGTGACAGTAGGTAGACTCCACAAAACGAATGCTCAATAAGGATTGTCAGCGTATACTGATGTGTCTGAATAATGTTTATGGTTAAAATGCAAAATGTCTGCGTTTCACTCAAACGAATACAGGCTAAGTTGTGTAACTATTAGCTTGTGTCATAATTTTATGACAGTTTCCATTACTGAATAATTTCAACTGTATAATCAATCCACTCAAAGTCTCTCAACTTCTTGGTTACACATGGAATCATAACAAGTATTGCGAGTACTATGCTATCTCATCTTGTCACTATGCCAGAATCTACCACTATCAAATTCTGATTTGATTAGTTCCTGGTATACAGAAAAACAAACAGTGGATATATTAAGTTACATTTTATGAAAACCAAAAAGCATCTCAGATATTTCAGTAACAAGTGATTTAATGATACGCAAAATACCAGTTGTCAGATAATGTAAGAACATACACTGATTGATCATCGGGTATTATGTCGGTGTTTTAGTAAGGAAGATTCGATAAGAAACCCTGAATCTCAGTTTCGTGTAAGCTGGTACTCGTTAGAAGTGCATAATTATAATCTTGAGAGAAATGAGATTTCCTAAAGGACTCCTGCCCACATTGTAAGTTGGTTGATAGAAGTTGATTAGAACTAATAAGTAGACAAATGTGGCATTAGCCACTATTCAGTGATCAATCAGCGAAGATATTAGTCATACAAGAAGTTAGTATAGGCCCGAATATCTCAATGGAAATGATACCTTCTGTTGGAGCTTAAGCTCAGTCTCCTCGAATCTTTCAAAACTCTCAATAAACTTAAAATAGAATTTTAGAGCATTCATCACTGAGGTATTTTCACTAAGACGACTGAGTAGAGATTTTGTACTGATACTGCTTTACTACACTTTTATTTTTTGTGGTAATTTGAAACTTTTCTGATGAAAATCATCATAACTCACAAAAGTAATACATGCTATATAAGTTGAACACTTATTTTTGTCTAGCCTTTGAAATTTGTGTTCGCGACAGTTGCAAAAACTTGTCAAACATATACTGCTGATCGATAAAATTAATTTGTAAATCAAACACGTCAGTAAGCAAGGTTTGATTAACAGATTAAGGTGATCTAAACACTGTTAAACTATTCAGTGATGTAGTTAGTTCAAATTTTACATTGGTGAACTAATTGGTTCAGAATGTCCGTTTTGCCAGTTGTGTACGTAAACATAAGATACATAAAAAGAAAAGTGAAAAGACAGTTAACAGTCATAACTTCCGGTTTTTTATTAAAATAATATTTTTTTCTAACGGGTTCTCACATTCATGAAATGTGACTTTTTAAAAAGGTGCATACCGACTGATACACTTGAATTCGATAAACACTTTTATATATAAGGGACAGTTATACAATCCGTCTGTCCAAATACAGCTAGTCACCGTAGGGTTAGGATCTGATGATGACTTTAGGCAAACAAATAATTTAACTGCTAAGCCATCTCTGTAATAAATAATAAGTGGACCCTACCTTTTGAATGGGATTCTCCTACTTTATTTTTTTCAGTGAAGCCATCATCACTATCATTCACAGATAAATTTGTCACTCAAAGCTGGCTACATGAATATGAAATGATGTAGAATATTTGTAACTCAGGACGAGGATTCGAGATGGTTTAGTCATGAAAACTTCATTGTGTTTCCAGATAAAATCAACAATACGTACTTCTTATTAAAGTATGGCCTAATGATGTTGTCTAGAAAGATAATACAAGCTTCATAGCTAATTCACTCAACTCAGAGAACACAACACTTCAAAAAAGTATATAGATCTAAATGTACTTGGTTATTGAGGCGTATAAGTTGTAAGGATACTCATGATGATGTTTCCTACGGAATATAATAATAAGTTGATATAAAAAATTAATTGCAGTTTTCATTATTGTGATCTTGGTATTAATATTTCTAGTTATTATCAAGTTCCATCATCATGAATCATGTGATACATTATTACAGGTGCTATATTCGGCACTATGTATTCTAAGTTCTGCATGTGTGTGGGCTAATACTTGTCTAGTTAACACGATTAATGAATATAATTTTAAAGTGATGTACTATTCCCTTTGACTTAACATAAAATAGCTACAATTATTCGTAAACAAACGAAATTTATGTACTTATATATTTACTTACCTACGCCTATTAACCCCAATGGAGCAGAGGCCGCCGACCAGCATTCTCCAACCCACTCTGTCCTGGGCCTTCCTTTCTGGTTCTATCCAATTTTTATTCATTCTTCTCATGTCTGTCTCCATTTCTCGGTGTAATGTGTTCTTTGGTCTTCTTCTTCTCCTTCGGCCTTGAGGATTCCATGTGAGGGCTTGTCTTGTGACGCAGTTGGGTGATTTCTTCAATGTGTGTCCTATCCACTTCCAGCGCCTTTTCCTGATTTCTTCCTCCACTGAAATCTGGTTTGTTCTCTCCTACAGTAGAATGTTGCTGATAGTATCTGGCCAATGGATCCGAAGTATTTTGCGTAGACAACTTATATTTGCTGATAACCTAAGTAGTGTACAGGAGTTCAATACTGCATATTGATCTAGTTATCACAACAAGGCTATGTATTTGCTTAACTAAAGGATTCGGAAATCTAATGTCTATTTCTTGTTAAATCTTTGAAGGTAATCAACAGAAGGATATGAATTCAAACGCATTATTGGTGAAATATGCATTCAAAAGGTTTATTTAACCGATTATTCCCAATAATCAGGTGCATCTTGTGGCTCTTTGTTCAAAGATGATCGATAGGAACAAAACATTACTCAGTCAGTTTCTCAATAAAGTGAAGCAATCACTTCAGGAGTTCCATGTATTATTAATTAACCACATGACTGGTCAGCTGTTCATCGGACATATAATCAAACTATAGAAAAGCTTGAATAATTTCTGGTCAGCATTTTTTTTAGCGAGTTGGTTTTCTACGGGATTGGGTCACTAACCACATGCCTAACCCTCCTCCTTTACCCGGGCTTGGGACCGGCAGTAGCCCCCGAAGGAGCTACAGGCGGAATTAGATTTTTTTCGTCACACTGATCATTAACCAATCACTCTATTAGTGAATCTATCAATTTATTGATTCAATCGATTCAATGATTTTGCGTATAAGATTTCTACCTTAACCCATCTGTTGCCATATTCACCTCAGTAATAAAATACATACGGGTTCATACTCTGAGTTTCGAACCATAATTTGATAAGTGATAGTTATAACAGCCGGATGTTTAAATAGAAGTAGGAGGGACGGGTTTCAAACCCGTGATTTGTAGTCACTAACCGATTGATTTACTCTTTGTCATAATATTCATTTGAAGTAGGATTACCTATGAGACTGTACCTGATAGTAAATTAATTTTCTGTTCTGAAATAAACTTATGCTTACCGAATATAAAACGTGACAGAGTTACATTTAAGTGATAGTGAGGTACTTCCAAACTATATTCAGTCAAAAAATATCTTAGTTTTCTACAGAAAATTAATTTATTCGAACGCAACGGAGTAGAACACTGAATTTCTGATGGATTACGATGCTGTTTAAGTTGCGTGTAATTGTAAACATTTTATTTAAAGATACTATAATTCTTTTTGTTCAGATGTATTGAATGTGGTGATAATCTGTGTGAACCATGTGCACAAGCTCATAAACGAACTAGAATAACACGACTTCACACTCTGCTTTCATATGAGGTACGTTTATAGCTTTACATCTTTTTGACATTCATTATAAGTAGGGTTTTAGACCAGTGACACAAGTACTTTACATTCAACCAGTAGGTTACACATTGGAGTTTCACTCAGCTTATAACGATTTACGCAACTGAGCAGTATAGTTGGCTCTTAAGTAATGAAGTTCTGAAAGATAGTTTAACTAAATTATATCCCACATGAAACCTTATACTAACATCAACCAGCTGATCAAAAGATAGTTATTAGTTTGTGGTAAATGCTACTTATATCTGTCGACATAAGTAGTATGTCACCCCAATCACACGTTGAATGTCTGTCAAAAGAAGCTTGAGATTGCACTGAAGAAAACAGAAAGGGGAACATAGAGGAATCGGTAAATGGAAGAATCATGAAGGATGTAAAAGATAATTGATGGAAGATTTGCAAATTGAGTATTTAATTCATGACTTTCTTATTTTACTAAAGAACTGTAATTTTGCATCGGGTGTAAAATTGTTTGTTTCCACCCGAGTTTTCGTTCATTACAATTCCAGTACTGAACGATCAGACACAAGAAACGATATATAGATATTATTTGTCTGTTTAACTCATGCAAGAATATCTGGAAATTATATCGCTAAATGGTTGATAAAACCAAACCACCGTATGGATAACGTCCGAACGATTTTAGAAGAATGAATATATCGAAAACAGGCAGAGGGAAAATCACAGTTTGAATAAATAATACAAATGGTTAACATTATTAAAAGAACTAGATTCATAAAAATGAATAATCTTGCCGAATATGTTCATAGCTTATATGATGATTCTATTAATAATTTCAGTGCTATCGTAGATTAATAGACGGTTAGAGTTAGTTGAAAAGATGACATCTTACGATTTACAACTGTACAAATATTTTAAAAAATATTGTTAGGTAAATTTTCAATGCCTTAGTTTCTAGGTTTACTATCCAGGTTGTCACAAGCATTTATTCAAGCTGTGTAAAAACGTAAGTTTTGGCTACTTTTGTCTAATTTTCAGAAAGCAACAATTAACCACTTCTCAACCAAATTGATAATAATCATTTAATTTTATTAAACTAATTGATTAAAAAAATCAAAACAATTAAATATTTATGCTATTTGTGTTTCAATGTATGAAGCACAATTAATTATTCAATAACACTTATGGTATTTGAGTAAATCTAATGAAAAAGCTCGTAAATGACCAGTCTAAATAAACTATTTATGTGTTATATTGTAGTGAACAAGAACACGAATGGGGACAGTCGAATGTATTTAAGCATAAATTACAAACCATTTTACTAAGATCTGATAACCATACAGCAAGCAGCTAATTTTCAAAATAACAATCAATTATCTTAATCTTTACTGTTCCTTCTGTAAATATCAATCCATCTTCTCTGATTTCATTGTTCATGCATTTTCATCCCGATTGCGCTTCATTTCACTTCTTTTCTTATCGATCTTCTGCCAAAATACATTCTATGTCTGACCATCACCATATACTACTTATATGGATATAAGTAGACCGCACCACAATATGACTGACGCCAAACTCATTAAATTCATATAGAATGTAATCATACTGAAGATTTATTTAGTTATTAACACTATATTATTGACCTGTTTATATGTATAGATGAGTTAAGTTCACTAATAAACAAGGGAATTAGATAAAAGCTTAATTCAAAAGTCAAAGTTAAGAAATTTAGTGATAATAGGCGTTACAATAACATGTTGTGAATTAAAGAATTGGTTAGAACTTGAAACTGGGATGTAGTAAATTTTTTTTGAATGGGAAACGGAAAGCTGCTGATTCAGTCGATAAACAGGAAATATTACACCTGTTTGTTTCTAAGAGAATATATTTAACTAGGTCACAGAAGATATTTTTATGTTTGTCTTGGGTTAAGTTTATCAGATCAAGGTTAACAATAAAAATTCAAGAAATACATTTTGACATTTCTTTTAATTTGTTAAAGCTCAGTTACATGATTTACATCAGCGTTAGTATAATGTAAATAAGTATACTGCTTGAAAACTTACACAATCTGTGTGTGTACTGATTGTCTTGAGAACACTGTTATCAAACAATACACATCGATTGTAGAAGGAAACCTAACATTTGATTAGCTATTCAATCTCAAATTTCCACTGTATTTGTAGTGGAATAACATTATTAGTACAAATTTATTTCGATTAATAATAGTGAGTTACACTTCATATTTCGATTGACAAATGATCAAGAGCAAAAAGAGCTAAAATGTAACTTGAAGATAAGTCTACAGAACGTTTGAGAAGTGTATATGGCAACTGATTGATCATTAGGTGGTGATCAATGTCATGTATGTCAAGTCCTCCTTAGTGCAGGTCAAATCGTATCGACCAAGTGGTAACGTCTCTGACTGTGAAGCTGGGTGTCATGGAGTCGAAACCGTTAGAGAGCATCAGTTCCCTCGAAATTACAGGTACACCTTGCTGACGAGTGCCAAGTAGCAAGTAGTAGGTCCAGGGTTTCCTATTGATTACCACCAACTACCATCTTAAGCATATATGGCGTTAGAGTTAATCCATACTTCCATTTATTTAGTTTCATTAAAGATGCTGACACTAGAAAGCCATAATTAATGAGATTATTACCAAGGAAGATAAGTCATTAATGAATTTCCCTAGAAACCCGCAGAAATATCAAGTAGAATAAATTAAAAATCAAATTCACTGTTCCACAGCTACTCTTTAATTTCTCACGACCTCACTTGAATTTTAATAAATTATTATTTTATATCATTCGACCGTTACCAAAGTTAATACTAGCCATGTGAAACCTAAAGTGAAATAAACGAACATGATATAACAGTTGACTTGAAAAATCTTTCAAAGACAAAAGTTAAGAATTATTAGATTAAACGGTTACAAGCAGAGACAGCAGTATCAGGCTGATTTTAGTCATTGATCATTCCAGATAATGAGTAGGAACATAACATCACTTTATAGGCACTACAAAGAGACTAATCTAACTAAGAGTAATATCACCAATCCTACAGTCCATAGTCAATCGACTACTAAGTGAATTATGGGAACAAAAATCCTTGATAGATTTCAGGTATAAACAAGGTTTTATTGACAAGATTTCCATCTTTCATTAAGTTTCAGAGCGAAAACATATTTAATAATCAAGTAAATTGACGGTTTCTCTTCCATCAAACAGTTTTGATGAGCCTGACTTTTGAGAGATTACCTATCGAATAAATTGTATTATCAATAGTAAATACTAAGGTTATTTGGAAGGAATACTCAGTAATCATTTATACTAAAATTTACCGTCAGTGGAGATTAAATATAAGTTTAAACAGAACATTTACAAAATAAATTCATTCTATTTCACAACTTCGCATCAACTACAATCAACCCAAATTTACAAATAGTAATCTCATTATAAACCACGTTTTCACATACTTTAGTTAGGGAAGTTGAGATGGATAAATGAAATGGAATCAAAATCATAAGATGAATAGAGAACATAATACGTGTACTTCTTTTCTTCATATTATGATTCTCGGTTCCGTTTCGAACATCTAACTCAACTCTACTAACTAAATTATGCCAAATCTTAATTTATAATTGTTTTGCTTATTCTAAGTTTAGGTTATTTGTAGTTGATACAAAGCTGGAAATAGAATAAACTTATTTTATTTTAAAAAGCTAGGTTTTCATGGTCTGTTTAAATTTATCAAGGGATCAAGTTGCGTGAAAAGTGACTTTTTTAACCAGCGGAAATTATAAATCTTAGGTAGACGTCTTAAAATCTACCAGGATGGCATTGCTATATTCATATTTTCAAAATAATGGTTACGTACGATTTGTTCATCTTACATTTAGCTTAATTCTGCCTAATTTACTTCTATATTCTTCCAAGTTTTCTTAAAGTTTCTCATGTCTTTTTTTAATCAGAATCTGGACTAAATTGAACCGTATTACTTTTGTTAAGGCTTCAGTTTTACTGTTACGTTTTCTTACATTTTATCTAAACACTTTAGTCGCTTATCCCTCTAACCAATTGAGTAAAAATCAGAAACATTATCCAAAGACTGGACTGAAATTCACAATGGATTTACTGATGAAATAAATTTCAAATTTTTAACTTATTATGTCAGTTAGTATTTAATCATTTATAATTTATTATTATTATCAGAATGGGGGTTTGTTGAGACTATAGTGTGGTGTGTGTTACTGTTGTCAACAGATATAAGTAGTATGCATCATCAATAGAAAGTGAAATGTCTGGTTATAGAACGTTAAGAAGATCGAAGAAAGGAGAACGGGAACAGAGAGAGTAATTGGTCTGGGAATGAGGGACCAGTCAAATCTGATACAATCGATTGACACTTTGCAAATGAAGTATTTACAGTATGGTCCTCAGATTTTACTAAGACGTTCTGTAATTTTATATTCACATACATTTGACTGAACCCACTGGTATTCTCGTTCACTGCAGTAGTAATCTAGTCATTGAATTCATGAGTCGATGTAAGCTAGATCACCATGCGAAACCTGAAAGCACTAAACGGTCGTTTCATCCAAGTATAGAACTCCTCAGCAATGAGCATCCACAATCCCCCATGCAGGACTCGAACGCAGGACCTTCAGTCTTGCGCGCGAACGCCTAACCTAGCTTAAATGAAATCATAAATTCAACCGCATAATTTATTCGTTAGTAATGTATTAAGGCATGACAAATATAAATGGGATTTCATTGAATTATTTTCATTCGAAATCGTCAACAGGGTGATGTTTATTTATACTTTTGTTGAAAACAGAATTACTGATCATTCGATTGATAAGTTGTTTACATTTCTCAACAATTTCGATAACGTACAGTTAATGCTACAAGACAAAATCAATAACAGTATTTAATATATTAGCATAAATTACACATTATAAACAGTTTTTTAGGTCAAACATTAGGTTATTTTTTTAAGAAAAAAACGCAAAGAGAGGGAAGTAGAAAAAACAGTAATCGATTTTATTTATTCATGTATTGAACTAAATGACTGACTATAAGTTTGGTTAAATCTGTTGAAGTAACTAGTAAAAAAGTTTTGGACTTAGATACATCTGAAATTAGGAGGGATCTAATCTTCTATTTTTCATGTTTAACATGTCTAAGATATAAGTTTGAATCTTAGGATGTATATACTCCATCTAGATCAGATATATTATGCAGGGTGAATTGAAAGTTGGTTTTGGTTTTTAGCAGATGTCAGAGGAAAAAATTGGTTAGTGAGTAGTTTTCTTTATCGAGAATAATAGTCGGTCACTATCAAAGTTATTTCTTGAATTGAATTCCCTGACTAACAGAACTAAACTGTTGACTTGATTATTATTAACTAATATGATAATAATCTTATCTAGAGATATGTCGCACGAAAACATCTAGTATACGACTGAGTATTCTCAAGAGATTCATAAGTTATTTATTGCATTGAAAAGCTATTAGACTTTCATTCATAAGGTACTTATCGTCGTTCCCATTAAAGATTTGTTTTTTTTTGTTGGGAGGTATGAGCTAAATAACCTGAATCATTCTGCCACAGTCAGGTGGTATTCAATGTCCAAGCCTAATAAACCTTGATCGAAAGTTTGATTCTCTTATTATTTGAAATAAATAAATATTTGTATTCTAATTGCTTAATAATTAATCTAACAAGATTATTAAAATTTCCGTCTATCTTATTAGAAGATAAAAGTGAATTGTAGAAAATTTCAGAAAGTTTGTTTTTGAATGAAAAAATAAACGTCCACCAAACTTATGATAAAGCTTGTCAACTTAGCGTGAAATTTATAATATTGTTTAATCTATTGACTTCATGTTCAATGATTACTTAGCTAACACTACTGGTTATAATTTTAAGTTAAATTAAGAAGTTAGTTAATCGTTTACTAATTAAGTGAATAATAAACCGCTTTCTACAGTTGAATAAAAACAACTTTATGTCTAGCATACTTTACAGTATTGAAGTACATTCATTCAGTTTTAACTGATCATTTACTTGCGCCTGTTACCCCTCGTGGAGGAACATAGGCCGCCCACCAGTATTCTTCATCCAACCCTGTCCTGGGCAATCCTTTCCACTTCTTTCCAGTTAATATTCATCCTTTTCATATCTGCTTCCATTTCCCAAAGTAATGTGTTCTTTAGCCTTCCTCTTTTCCGCTCCCCTTCCGGATTCCATCATTATATATATATATATCTTATATTTATATTTATCCGGTTCTTTGTAGGAGTCTGTTTTAAGATTTCATAATTTGGTGTAATTGCATACTCTGATGAATCATATGTAATTTTAGAGTGAATAATAGATTGAGAATACTGAACTTTTGATATTGCACATGCTTTTATTAGTTGCTTTTTTTCTTAAAAGTATTCAGTTATTTCCTTCCTGCTTATAGGATATTTTAGTAAACGGTTTTTTACTACGCATGAGAGAGGCTCCACCTACTCAATGTACTGATCACGAATTCTCTGAGCTTAACACAATTAGTTCAAATGAGATTATAAGTAATAATCAGAACGTAGCAGATAACACAGTCAGAAATGGTTCCACTATTGTTGATCATCATAATAATAAAAGTAAAACTATTATTGGGCATCGTTGCAATTGGCCATCACCATCAGCTTGTTTTTACTGTAAATCATGTAATAAACTTTTGTGCGCTGAATGTAGCGGACATTTTTCCATGTCATCTAAAAGTAAAGAACATGAAAACCACGTTGTATTATCATTGGAAAAGGCTGTTCATGATGCTAAAATTGAAATTAATAAACAAATCGATCGAGTTAAACGGAACAGTTCACAATTCGAAGTAAGTCATTTTTTTCAATAATTCAATTAAAAGTGATAAATTTTGCTTGGTATATAGTCAGAGGAGAGTGATAAATATATCTTTATGCACAAGTCACATTCGTTTTTGTATTGATAATTCAATTATATATAGAGCCTTCAACGAACATAATACATGTTGAAAATTGTCATAGATGTAAATATGGAACTATTCCAACAGGAAAGAATATAAAACGTGAAACCGACAACTGAGATGACAATTAAGTTATCTCAATTGAATAAGCTTGTATCTTTCAATAATTTGCAAAATATTAGAGGCATAGTGAGCTGTCGTAAGCTTATTGATTGTTTTAGTAAGTATTAAATTGACATTCGTAATAAAAAATTCAACACTTGCAGGTATATACAGCTTACGAATCCCTAATAGGACGAAATGTGAGTCCTGGATTCCACTGCTGGCCACCATTCGCCTTTGTTTAGTCAATTCTGATGGGAAAAATGCATATTTGGAGGAGTTCGATTGGAACTATGTTTTCATTCATCTCGTTTGGCTGAAATAACTGTTTCGTCGACTCATTTGACTAATGTTTTGATTTTTGTTAGAATTTAAGTGATCGAAAGTTGTAAAATATTTTAAATTTAGTAATGTCATATTTTATCACTGCTTTCTATTGGTTGTAGACTTAATCAGGTTACACTGTACTAGTTTATATACAGTAGACATTAATCTCCATTTTGAATAACTGCAATGTAAAACAAACCTCTTCCTTAATTCACAAGCATGGTAAGCAAAGATGGATAGTGGCTAGCAGGGGAATCCAGGACGCGCGTTTCGTCCTATTTGGGACTCGTCAGCTGAATGTACCTGCATCTCAGAGTTGATGTTCACTCTGGGACGCGTCCTGGATTCCACTGCTAGCCACTATCCATCTCTGCTTACCATACTTGTGAATTAAGGCTATATCGAGGTAATACGCACAGTATGCACATATGCCAATTAGAGACTGACCAGTTGCAGTCCTAACACATCTATGGGAAGATTCAAACAAACAATATCAAATGAATTTAAACCTCTTCCTGTTGTAGTTGTATACAGCATAATCGACATTAAAAGATATTAAATATTGTTATTGTTGTAAGTAATTAATAAGATGATAACCTGGTGTTTATAATAAACACATATTATTGATTAGACTGTTCAACTTTGAATTAGATATAGTTTTGGATAATGCAAACAGCTTTAAAATATAATTTAGGTATTACTAATGATCATGTTTATGGCAAAAGGTGAAATGAATCTACAGACTGTATAGTTGAATTGGAAAAAAGGGATGGGAGATTTTTTTAAACACAAAACTTTCATAAATTGTAAATAAGCTTAAAAGAAGTAAATAAAATCATTGTATGTACACTCTTTAAGGGTAGTAAAATATTCACAGAACTTGGGTGGTTAGTTGTAAGGTCTATTTGGTCTACTTATTTTTAATCATGTTTGTTTATTTAATCATATTCGTTAACATTCTATATCCGTAATGCTAAGGAGACCACCAACGCAACTTAAGTCTGAATTAATATTACTAAGTGATTTTTAATCTTAAATGATATGAAAAAGTTATTCAGATGACAAAATTAAGTTTTAGATCAGAAGGAGTTTTGTGGAGATTTCAGTATTTTTCATAGTTAAAATCATGAGTCAGTTGAAGCTAGACCACCATGGAAAACCTGGAATCATTGGAAGGCCGTTTCGTCCTATTATGGGACTTCTCAGCAGTGCGCGTCCACTATTCCGCACCCGCGAGATTCGAACCCAGGACCTACCAGTTTAGGATTTTTTGACAAATACTGGCTTATCCCCAAATGATAAGCAAATTATATAAATCCATCAATGTGTCATGATTTCCAAGGTAGATGATATAACATTCCTCTTCACTGTTGTTTTTGTGTGGCGAAATTTATTTTTAAAAAGTGTAATTAAACTAGAATTTAATCACATTGCTAAGATGAAATAGGCCTTATGTGAAATCATACAAATTATTGTGAAGCTTTTAATAAACAATAATTTTCAAAATTTAATTGAAAGCTTGATAATAAATAATTTAAAGGTTTTGAACTTAAATTCCACCAGAACGAAGATTTATAGACTCTTCTTTACAATATTTTCGTCAAACTACATAGTTTTACTAAAGTTGTGTATGTGTGCGTATGTGCAATAATGATCATTTGACCCAAGTAATATTGAAATGTTTATTTTAACGGAGAATGTGTGGTCTAATCATCTATGTGCCTGATTCGTAATTCAGGATAAGATATTAGATCTACCTAACTAAATCCGATTTCGATATCTGTGTAGTATAGTTGGCACTAAGGAAACCGATGTAACAGTCTTGTATATGAATTAATTAATAATTAAGTATTAATTAGCTATGTAGTTGAAAGTTGTTTTTTCTTATATTGGACTTATCTTCCAGAAGTATATATATCGTTTTGAATATTATTATAACTCTAAATATCACAGTTTTATTTAAAAAGTTGCTAAATCATGATATCTAAACAGCGGGACTGCATGAATGGATGGTTAATTGGTTTAAACACTTAGATGTCAATCAATAGATCGATGGTTTGAATTCCTCTTCACTTAATTTGGCTTAATCAAGCAAGTAATATCACTTATCTTCACATATAAACTTTCACTTGGTAAAATAATTACACTGAACAGAACAAGTACAGATAGCTATTGTCACTTCCAGTTTTGTTCCGTCTTATTTTAAAAAATGGTACAACAAGGATAAAATTATTACATTCAAGTGTTAAATTTTGTTCCAGTGCACTAAACGACAGTATTGAGAAACTTGTTCACAGTGGCTGATTAGCTTGACTGTATGTCATAAGATCATAATATGTATTTATAAGAAGAAACTAACTACCTTTTCTCCTATTTATGATTTTTTGTTTATATTACAGAATTATTTAAATAATATCGTTAAATATGGTCACGAACTTAGTGAAACAGAATTGAAAATAACTAATCAAATTCAAGATAGAGCTGAACAGTTGAAAAAAGAAATTGATCAAATAGCTAATAAACTACTCAATCAACTTGACAAAGAAATTGAAAATGAAATGAAATCAATTGATCATTGTGCAGGTTCCCTGTATCCATTAATTGCTCAATGTGAAGTAGCCTGTCGATATGCTAATGCATTGAAGGATTTTGGAAGGTTAATTATATTAATAATAATAATTTTAAAGTTAAAATTTGTTTCGTTGACTGAAATAATTAAAAATAGCATCGATGGTTATATTTTTTATTTTGGGAAAAACGCGTATTTATGAACTCCTTGAGATCATAGGTTATTGCACGAATTCTCGTCCATCCAAGGGGTTTCAGTTCACATCGTTACAGTCAGCGACAAATATTGAGAAGAAAATTAAGGAGATGAGAAAATACACAGAAAATACAATCTGAAATGACCAATTGAGTTAAGTATGGAGTAATACTAAAAAGTAGAATACAGACGAAGATGTGGAATGAATTCATTTGCGCAACTAAAACCGATGTACAGCCGTTTATTTAAAAAACCAACAGCAGATTGGAATTGTCATTCGGGAATTTGTAATATATTCCCCACCCACCTTTATCAATGAAAGCACATTGCCTTAATTCATAACCGATCACTCAGCGGTTACTTAATAACCGAACAATGCTTTGAATATGTATATGTTCGATTGTCACAGGTTATAATTTACGGTCAGGAAGCAACATAGAGCAGAGTAATGTAAATTATGCTGGTTGAATAAGTAATGTGATTTGTGAGAAAAATCTAATAGTCTATCACTTGTTGGTTACTAAGAACAACAACCAGGTGGTTGAGTGAAGTCACTAACTTCTGGTTTGTGCCATGTTGTTGTGACACAATATTCCCCTGACGATCAATCTACGGCTATCGCTTACAACTAATTATTTGCAAACACCTTGTATTTGTGATGGTCTATTTTTTGAAGCACTTGACTTGTAAATACTGTATTACAGGATCAAATCCGCTTGTTACAATCACTTTGATTTAGGCAACCAGTGATATCACCAACTTGCATACAAAAGTGTCATTCAAGACCTAGCACATTAATCTGTATTTGGTTACTGAGTTTCAATTTTTCAATCCCTATCGGTGTTATCTGAGTAGTTCACTGGCAGATATTTTAAGCAAGCACCTGAATCACTTGACCTTGATTCTCTAAGAACATAAAAAATTGCAATTTTTAATGGTCTACCTTGTTAGTGTTAGCAAACATGAAGCATAGGCGAAGTTCAAACTTCCTGGGAAAAGTATCAAGCATTAAACACTAATACTAACGTTCATTCTGGAAGCATCCCGGAAACGATAAACTGGATTGTTATTTAATGACTAGTTGCCATAGTTAATTAAAGATTAATTACATAGTTGTTCTATTAGAAACCATGTGGGTGGAGCAATCAATGGAATGCATATTTTACTCAATTAAAACCTTAAAGACAATCAATCACATTGATAGCCAGAATGACTTATTTTTTGCTAAACAGGCTAACTTATTTTTTATCGAATAGTTTAGATATTATGAAAAGTAGTTATAAGGCAGTAGCTTCAACTGAACTATTCAGTTTGAAGAAATAGACAAAAAAACTAGAGAGACATTTCAAGCGGTATTCGATAGCCATTAATATCGGTCAAAGAAGTGGATCATAATTGAAATTAAATCATTCCTAAATGATTTATTCTTGTTCATTAATCAACTGAGATTCATGAAGTTTTCACAAAAGAAGCTATCACCGTATGCTAGACTTTAACGCACATTATTCGAGTATAAATATGAGAATATGAAGTTTATTAAGTTTAGTTTTTTAATTATTTTTATAATAGACCTGAAGAGGTGCTTTCCTGTTTTGATCAAGTAAATAAACAACTGAGTTATTTGGGACAAAAGAAAATTGAATATTTGAAAGGTAAATTAGACGTTATTTTGTCAATCTAGTAGCCTTTAATACATAGCTTAAACGATTTCAAATAATTATTTGCGTTTCTTGAAAGATATTTGAATTTTGTATACCCTTTAAGTTCTTTTCATGAATTGGATGAAAATAAGTGCTCATTCTACATTGATTATCAGCAGTTTTCTTACACTTATTCCATATGGTATAAATATGGTCCAACGGGGTTCATGGTACTCGTATGCTTATGCTACAGTATTTTGTTACGCTGTTCAGGTTGTACAAAGCCTGGATTACCCCTGTTTATCATGAAAGCAATCTAAAATTACCCCCCTACAAAGTATACTTTTAATTGTGATTGGCTATTATATTATAGATAAGTAAGAAGTATCCACTACTAATTTGTGTCATTTACAATCATACTTATAGATGACATTAAAAAATGAAATTTATTTACCAAATACAAGTTTAAGTATTTGACTTTAAATCACATATTTTATCTGTCATGTGGAGTGGTAGTTCAGATCTAGCTAACCTACAGGAGGAAATATTTATTTATTTATTTCAACACATAAATATTGGTACAAGGAAGCACCAGATATATATGCGCCGCACAAATCAAATGAGATTTGTGTGAGGGCTGTGATACTGCCCAGGTGCCCAAACTGAAGCAGGTGGTTTTCTTAGGGGGCCACACCCGAAGCCTCTGACCTAAAGGTCTGATCCACAAGGCAGTGGAGCATCGTAAGGAGATGCAGTCCCATGGTAGCCGGTGACCAATAATTGGTTCATACGCCATTTGTTCCCTCAGGATACTGGAGCCCATGTGCACCATTGGTTTGGAATCAGGGTTTTCCAACTCCCCTAGGTGGACTCTCCGTGTCCACTGAACCGGTTAAGGCGCCGGATATTCCCTTTTCGTCCTCTCAATTTCGTAAACAACAGTAATGCCACGAGAAGGCAGTGAGTAGGACTTCCCTGACAGAGGCTTTATACGCGTGGCCATGTGAGAGCATTTTGAGAGGGAGAGCGGACTCTCCCCACTCTCGGCCGTACCAGGGCATTTGGGGGCACAGGAGGAAATAAAAGATCACCGATCTTTTTCGATATTTTCATTGACACATTTTACAGTCTTCTGTATATTGATAGCTTACATTGTTATAATATGCTTTTATATAATACTACTTTACTATTCAACTAGTAGGAGCTCTATCAAACGTACGAATTCCTTTCATCGGACACATATCGATTTCTTATTAACAGTTATTTTCAATAATCACAGCAAAGTCAAGCCAAGTTTTCTTTCGAATTCTACTAAAGGAGTGACATGCAACAGTTATATGAGAATTAACAAATGAAGAATTGATAAATTCCTATAGTGCTTCTAATTGACCTAATCAAAATGACCGTATATCTCAAGTTTAGATTAGTAGTTTCGTGAAATGTTTATTTATTACATTATTTCATCATTCTGATTAGCTGTTACTATAGTCACACAAATAAACTTTATCAGCTTTTTCAAACAGCGATATTGTTTGAAGCTATTCGCAACTTTAATTTCTTTCTTTAAAACGTTACTGGTAGATGATTAAAGTAGAATGTTTTGAGGAATGTATTGGAAAATTAGGTTTGACAGCGGACTTACGTCACCTAGAAAATCTCTGAAAACTAGAGTAAACTAAACAAGTATGTGGTTCACAATCCTCAACAGTTTTTTTTATCTAATATTGGTCAGTGACGTAAGCTAATTTTGAATCACACAATCAGTACAAACCCATAGCGACTCGATAGAAAATATTCTGCCTAAACTTAATTTCCTTTAAATCAAAAATACTACTCAATAGTATATAAGTAGCAACAATCATTTAGAAAATAATCAGAATTCCTAATCGACATTACACCAGAAACACTATTTTCAAAAACCTTCAATAAATCCTTAAGTTTGTAACATGAATAAATTTCACGGCTCAAATCTCTGTTCAGGTGTTGCTTTAAGTTCTGTCAATCATGGTATACATTAATTATTTAAGCACAAGTCAACAGTAGCTAGTTTTATCATTTCAAAATTATCTTTTTATCTGAGAACTAAGTTTGCTATTGGTTTCAAGTAAAATAGTTTATATCAGGCGATTAGAAGCACTCGGTGAAAACCCTTGAGTCAAGATTCCGTGTCACCGAGCATTCACTAGCAAGATTTATATGAAATCTTATGAGAAACGTATAAGAATTTTGCTACTCGAATTTCAACCTAAACTTCCGAGACACTGCAGTTTTCGAATGACTATGGTATTTAATTAAAAAAGGTCTCTAAGAGAAATATAAATCTAGTACTGAACAGTAACTTATGGGAATACTAAAAATGTATATAACTGTCCGCGCTCAACATGTACACATGCTCTGTGAGAAAAGATTCTCTCCTCTCACCGTTATTTGAAGCCAACTTAGAAACTTTTGTAAATTGAGGGGTGTTAGATGCGTAATTGATCTTATGTCTGAAACTCCTCAGTAGTACCCACCACAGAAAAAGGATCGCTCTACATTACACGTTAAATAAAAATGGGAAGATGGACCATTACAATCTGGCCCACTTGTCAAAAGTAACATGATCACCGTAAGAATAGTATTTACAGGTTTCGGCCTCTTATAGAGTCACTAGTGTGTACTACTGGAAAACTTAAAGCTACGACTAAATTGTACAGCAATTCCTAATTTACATTTATTCTCTAACCGATATCAGTTAACGACTTGAACTGTTTGTGCATTCATTCCTATTTTGATGGATATCTTATAAATTTTCTAATCGTTTCAGGCTTTTTGGAGGGTTCTTTAGACTATGAATCTTTGTCTATTTTCTTTTGAACTACTGAATAAAAATGAGCGCTTTAGACTGTTGAACAAATATTTAACGTTATCTTGAAAAGAGAAATCTCACCAATTCTAAACAATTTCGTCCTTTTTTTTAATAAATAAAGTGTATCCGGGAGTGATATTTAAGGAGTACATCGCTGATAAATATGTTGAATAATTTATTTTTATTGTTGATATAACAACACTTATTTTTTAAAACCATCATAAAATGTCACCTACGAATAAAATGTTAAATAATGGATACGTTACCTTTAGAGTAAGGATCGAAACGTCAGATAACAATATAAATATTTGAAATTGGATTTTTTTAAAATCCTCTGACAGGTCATTCAAAAATTGTTGTTTCATTAAATAGTTTGGTAATAATGACAGTAGCGAAGTTTATGGACAAAACAATTACATACTGGGACGAAGGTTATCCACGTAAATGACTCCAGAACACTATTGCATAATACCTAATATCAGTACGTGATAAAAACTCTAAACAAAGATTCAATATTCGTGTTAAAATCATTTGTCAATCATAATTTTATTTTATATAGTTGAGATCATGAGTCAATTGAAGCTAGACCACCATGGAAAACCT
>NC_031495.1:51889534-51909319 GCF_000237925.1 Schistosoma mansoni
GGATCAGGGGAAACCGAATGGGGAGAAGCCGCAAGGTCAGTCGACTATTATTATTATTATCATTACTATTAATGTTATTGTTATTATTATTCGTAACACCTATTTGATCCATATTTACAGAACTTTAATTCGTAAGCACTCATTTACAAAACGAACTAGTACTTCCTGGTTCCTAATGATTGCTTAACTAAAATCAACCTGTAATATCAAAATCTAAGCTCAACTATCTCCATAATACCCTGTAATAACAACCATCATATACTTACTAATAAATTACTTTGAGGGGTAATTCTGTAAATTCTAGTGAAAAGTCATGATCATAGAGTTAAATTGTATCTAGCGTTAGATAAATATCACAAATGGCAAACGAAAATGGTCACATATCATCACGAATTGACGAAAGTTAGGGATGTAAACCATCGTAAAACCAACTTAATAGTCTGAGGGTTAAACGCTGTCAGCAAAGTTTAGAGTTCCTGAGTTTGATCACTGCTTGGATTGTGGATAGACACTATGGGACATTTCAACTATATAAAATAAAATAATTATTAGTCCATAAGGTTGACGACCACAATAATAACAGTAATAATAATCAAATACACTCGAAGAATTTTTAGCACCGATTAATCATAACTAGATAGCTATTGTTAACTAGAAAGAAAAGGAAAGTTTTATCGTCCTAATTTTTAAGCTGATGTATGTTCATGATCAGAATCACATTTAAATCATACAAAATCTTCACAAAGAAAACTAATTTATTCATCTAAAAATGTAAAAGCAACCAACTTCAGACTTTGTCTCACCTGTGAATATTTCTAGGTGCTTTTAAGTGAAAAAGCTATTTAGTCATAGCATTCAGTTCCTCTTGATGCGTGTTACTAAAATATGGTCAATTATTTTCAATAGTTTTGAAATTTTTATTGGAAATGAAATGAAAAATATATGGGAAATGAGAGACTGTTTAACTATACTTCGAAATTTTTTATTAGTGTAAAATTCCAGTAGTTTCCCTAGAGACCTCTGAATTTACAGATTTTCTAGTGAGAAATTTATCTGTTAGGTTATTCCCCAGATAGTTCACAAAACTGTAAATGTCGTTCAACTATACGTTTGTTAACCTTATCATGTGCACAAATGGAGTATTTTTTGTAGATTTTACTGCTCCGAAAAGTCACAAAAAGTATTTCGATGTAGAACAGCTTACTTTTTTATTCTATAGATTTTATTGAGTAAATAGACTGACATGATAACCGTGGAGTATTTAACACATATCACTATTTTCTGTCTTATTTTCTCATTAGCACGTATTAAAACATACTTCAAAAGTGGCGGTTATAGTTATTGTGAAGATGGAATAGAAACAAAGAGTAAAACATTCAATTCATCATACTTATTTGGAAGTATTGAATCTGAAAAAATTGTAGAGGAATTTTCAAAAAATGAAATTGTCAATCGTTCAACTATTCATCAACAAAATGAACTCAAATTAGAACTTAGTAATATATACTTAAATCCTGATCAAATATCAGTCGGTGTAAATACTAGTCCAAGAGAGCTAGAGACACTAACTAATTATCATGAAGATAATCGGTATAATAATAATGATAATGAATTACATCTGCTTAATTCAGAGTAAGTTAATTTTTCTTTTGTTTTTCGTATTACGTTCTCTTAGCTATGACGAGAAGAGGTAATAGAAAGTTATGAATTGAAGTGTCACGCTAGCTGACATTTGTCAGCGGATACGCATGAAATCTAAACTCAAGGGTTTCATGTTGTTTGGATCTAACCACCGAACGTAAAAAAGTGGACCGCGTTGTTGATTCATTCAGACTAGTGAAAACGTTCAACAGGATCGATAGAACTGAAATTGAAGACTAAATAATATGGCATCAATTGGTGTACATTGTTATACATAGACAAGATGGATATTATCAGCCCTTATCCCTATAACAGTCACACGACTTTTCAGTAAAGTTTGTAGACTAGAATTTCATACATAACTTATCAACCTAAAAGTGGAAATGCAGAGAAAAGGCAAAAGAGTGAAAATCTGTTTTTGTATTCAAACATTACAACGAAAAATGCGTTCCAAAATATACCAACCAGAAAGTTATCCAATCTCTAATGTTCCCTTCTTAAAAGGTTATTTTCATAATCATGATCGTAATAATCGTTTTATTCTATATCTCATTTAAATACCAGTTATTCTTAGTCTTTAATTGATTTTCTATCCATTTTATTCATTGCTGAAAAAGAACAATATCATAAAGCAAATTTACTTCCAGTAATAAAACCGGAAAAAATTTCATTTTCCCACCGTAAAAAAGTGTTTGTTTAAAAAAAACCATTTATTATTCCTCAACTTGAATTCATTTGAAAAACTAAGATTTATGATAGTTTATTTCTAAATTGAAAGTATTACTTATTGACATTAAATAGGAATAATATATTTGTAAAATCTCACCGAATGAATTTGAAGTAAATCTAACGTTTCGCCTGGCAATCCGGTCCAAGCTTGTTCAAGGAATTATCTCAAATACTGTGAAACTATTTAAACGAAAGTTCTTATATATTACTTATTGATTTAATTAAATATTAACGTATAGATTTTACTGAAATGGTAGGTCATGAAAAAAATCAATTCGTTCTAAGTTTGTGACATGAAACTTATTGAAATTTTATGGTTCATTAGGATAGCCAGCAAGTAGCTATGAACATATAAACTCTAGAAAGTGACCTTTTTTTGACATGAAAAAAGAGGTTGACTCTATGATCGGTAACCGATATTGCCTAATCAAAAGTAATAACTAAGTTCTATTAAAGAAATTGTGATGTGACCACCAGGCTAACTGACTCGGCAATTCATTACATCTTTTCTTTGAGTCTTAAATTATACTATGAGACCAAGAGGGATCCATAAGGTTATAGCAACTTATTCCCAAAAAGCTTAGTAGTGAGATCTCTGACTACTGAACTTGACTTTACAGATTAAAATCCAATGGAGGACATTAGTTCCCCGAAGATAAGTTTCGAATGAGGGCTGATGGACGTGAGCTCTAGTTGTTGAACTTTCCATCGATTGTTTCCGACCATTGAACTTTGGGGATTATAGGTATTATTTAAGCAGATATAACATTAAGAAACTATAGTTTCGCTACATTGTTGACTTTAATTTTCTATCTGTTTATATCGATAAATTCTTTATCAATGTATAGCAGCTACATACAATTGAGTTTGTTTACATCTAATTTGGCTAAGCCCTTTTGTTAACTTATTAAACGGACAGTCATTTGTACAATAACAACCTATCTACTCTATTATGTACGCTTGAGCATTGCTTACTGCCTACGCATGTATTCATTCTGCTAGCCTAACTACTAATTACTTAACTGATTTGATGATTCACGCATTTCCATTTGTATATATATATATATATATATATATATATATATATATATATATATATCTTAATCATGTTCACTGCACTGCACTGCCCTGTACTGTACTCGCTCATTCGACTCTTAGGCTCACTCGCCTGCTTTACGGAACTGCTCTTTCATGCTTGCTTAACCTTAACGTGCCTGTAATTTTGGATATCTGTGTGAGGTCCATAATAAACGCAATCAACCCGTCGTATTCGCCTTCTGATTTATACGCCGTTGGAACGTTGACGAGTAACGGTTGTCAGGACGGACAATATACGAAGTTTAAGGATAATATCGAATATCGACCACCGCAAATGCATTTGTAGGTCTCAGTGCAACATTAAACATTATGATGAATTTTATTTTCACTTCTCTGCACTCTTGCTTCATTTTTACTGGCAAGCTGTGAGATACTTTAAGTAACTGAATATATTCCAGTCTTCATGTAAAGTTATGAAATAACCAATGGCATTGGTTAGTTATCGTGCTATTGCGCAAATCGATTGAAGTTGGAAGTATGTCTCTTAGATCACAACTCAGTACTTCCAATGGTTGAGTGCTCAACAAGAGATCTAGAAGTCCTAGTGAATCCATAGGGGTCCACTACTGGGAAACCTTAAACCAGAATGAAACTGACGTCCAAATTTTGTTAAAACTGTTAATCACCACATGGAGTTTCTCCTTTTTGTATTCCATGGTGATGAACAAACCTTAACTAGTGAAATATTTCTTTTATATGTTTGGAGTAGCTTACTCCAGTTCATTTTTCTTCTCTGATACATTTAATTTATTGTTTTCTTTCGACGATTTGATTTTCCGAAGATGTACAATCATGTTTATAGTTATTGGATTACAATTATAAATATGATTGTACTGATCTGAAAAATGAAATGAACGAAAAACATTTCTGCTTCATTGGTTCATGTTAATTTTTGCACAATCCAAAATAATCTCAAATAGATGTCTTTATTTCATATTTTATGCAGTAATCGTTTTAAAACGAATGAAAGCTTCCTAACATCAGGAAATGGTTATACATCTGATAATGCGAAGCATAAATCAATGGTTAAAGAACAGTATAATCAATTCAAATGTCAAGTAACCAATGAATTAGAATTTGATGCAAGAGTTAGTACTGATTTACGTGATGTTTGGCCCACTGGATTAGCTGTAAATCAATCGAATGGAGATATTTACGTTGTGGATAGAGATAATTCTAGAATCAAGGTATAAGTTTGTGGTTTTACCTAATACATTTTACCAATGTCTTGTTAGATAGTTTACGAGATTTAACCACTACAGGCCAGTTGAAAACTCCTCAATAATATGAATTAAATTTGTTTATCACTATCTTTTCAAGCTTAGGTAACAGGAACATCTACCAGCATGGTTTAGGAAGGGCCAGATAAAAACAATACGCAGTTCTATCTTGGCACATCTAGTTGATAGTGGTCATAATGTAGATAAATGGAAATTATTTCGAGCGACCCATCATATACCTCCATCATTTACCAACGGAGTTCGTTCCCATCTCCTTCATATAGCTGAAGCCATAGGAATTCGTACATTTCACCCCAATTTATGTGTACAGAAGAAATTTGTAACCCGCCTATCCCTTCCATAGCCGGATATAACTTAACAAATAATATTATTATTATTTTTAAATTTTATTTTTAATTTTGTTATCATTAGCATTATTTTCACATCCGTTATTTATTTGTAGTTTTCCGCATCTTTCCTTTTGTACTCTTCACCATCTAATTATTTACATACTCCTTATTACGTAATGGTTTTAGTGTTTTGTGATCACTATTCTAAGTCTATTTACTCACGTTTGACCACCTATTTCCAAATTGTACTTTTAACTATTATGCTCAGTGACGTATTCTATTTCATTGTGATTATTGACTGAAATTGCCTTGATTGGTCTAACATTTTCTTATAAATATTCATGTATATTAGAGTAAAGGCTGATGACGATCTAATTGAAAACGATTGTTTGCTTACATGTGCTGTTCTAAAAAATAAAAGCCTTTTTTATGATAAATAGAGGACAAACTTCAGAACTGTATCTTGCATATGTGAGATTAAAAGTCATTTATATCTACTCACTAGAACTAGATAATCATCTACCTACTTAACTATAGGGAGATTTAACGTTATCAGAGGATAGCAAAACAAAGTCTATTTTACTATTCTTTGTTAATTAAAATTGGAAGACAATTGATTAAATTATCGCAATTGTACTATCAACGTATCATTAAATCTTACACTATCAAACACCAATGGCTTGTTTTGATGACCTGTGTAGAATTTAGTAGAATTTAGTTTATTGATGTGTTGTGAAAAACTTAGGAGATTCTTATGACCCCATTGCAAAACAGCTCTAACACTAAATAGCCGACTATGACTCGGATCAGTTATTTGTTTCACAATACTGATCAAATGTATACACAGTAATTCCACCATTCTGAATGATACTGATAACTATGCTTGTTATGACATATTTAAAATCAGTTGTCCAATTACTAGGAATACAAACTATTAGCGAAATGAACACAATCATAAGGATTTGAGTTCCATCAACATTTGTAATTGAGAAACACTGAAAAGCATTAACTCAAAGCTCATGGATTCTTGTCAGTTTCTCGATGTTCGGTAACATTATCAAATCAATATTACTTCATTGATATAGTTGTACTTAACCGTATAACAGACAACTACTTTCTCCAATACCGTTTAGTTAAGTTGCTTTGAGAGAGAAATGTTGATAACTTCAAAAAAAATCCATCTAGACAATTTGTCAAACAACTTTTTCTCCTAATCTCTATGCAGATTTTCACTAGTGAAATAAAAATGATTAAATAACCCCCATGTTGAATATATCAATTAACATTAATAACCAGATTGATACATTTTAATCAATCTTCTCTATATTTTTGTCTATTTCAAAGCTTTTTACCCATGATGGAACATTTATTTCAAGTTTAGGTGATACAGGTGAAATGACTGACCGACTTATAAGTCCATTTGACATTACACTATCATCCAGTCGGGGAATTATATTTGTATCAGACTATCAACGAGATGAGGTGAGATATTAGCTTGATTGTAGTCTTGATTGATTCAATTTCAGTAAATGTAGACATATATTGATGATTAGAATACCATTGAAAGACTAATTTTTCCTTTTCAGAGAAAACTTAAAAAACATTTTAATTTTGTAGACATTACCTATAGAAGAAACATTGATATTAATGAAGCTTCAGTTTACGGTTTCTTGTTGATTGGACTTAACACATTAAAACAAAAGCATATTACTCACTTAGTATTGTTTGTTTGAATCTTCCCATCGGTGTTTAGGACTGCAACTGGTCAGTCTCTAATTGGCATATGTGCATACTGTGCGTATTGCCTCGATATAGCCTTAATTCACAAGCATTATAAGCAAAGATGGATAATGGCTAGCAGTGGAATCTAGGACGCGCGTTTCGTCCTATTTGGGACTTGTCAGCTGGATGTACCTGCATCTCAGAGTTGATGTTCACTCTGGGATTCGAACCCAGTACCTTTCGCTTCAAACATATATTCAAGCATATTATTTATGATAATTGCTTTACTGATTTGAGATTTTAGAATAGAATTAAACTTTAAACAATTTAAAATAAATTTATATGTACTAAATCTGAAGGTTCGTTTTGTCAATGATTACCTTTTTAAGTTTTCACGAGAGAATATACACTTGTGGTCAACGTAAGTAGTACATATAAGTAATCATTTTAATGATTCAATAAATTAATGTTCACTTTTTATAAGTTTAAGTCTATTACAAACATATTAACTTAAATGTCTCTAAATCATACCTTATTGTATATGTAAAATGGAATACAGTCAAAGTCATTAAGATTGAATAGTTGACAGAATAAAATCTTTATATTGTATAGCTAACAATTGCTTAACCTATCTCACTATACCAATCATGATGGAAATAAAGTGAAAATTTATACAAATATTAGTCAATATTTGGATGAATAGTTTAAGAGAAATTAGGTTCCGAGTGAATAGGATAGTAATTAGTTTAGAAATTTGTCTTATGTGACGGAATGAGTTATACTGTTCAGGGAAAAGTGGGTTTTATTAAAGTCTTTAGTATTTCTTTCAAGACTCTATTGGATATGGTACTTAGACAAAGTAGAAATCCATCAGTATTACTAAGTACTAAGTACTTCATTATTTGTTTCCTTCAAATTATTTACAAGAAGGATATGATGATTTTCCTTTACTTATAAATAAACATATACAACTAAAAAACCGCTTGAATCAGTTTATTTTATCTTCTATCATATATACAATAAGTTAAACTTTTTTCTTTATTTCTCATAAAGATTCGACTATTCAGCTTCGATGGACGTTCACAGGGTACATTAACGAAAAATAAACTTAAACATCCACGCGGCGTATGTTACGGTATTGGATTATTAGCTGTTGTTGAAAGTCGACGTCATCATATTAGTCTATATGATATACGTTGTGATACGAATTCACCAGTACATCAAATACCTGTTGATAAAGGATTGGCTGGAGAAGAAAATAATTCAAACAAATTTATTTTCAACAGTCGAACTGCGCTTACTGAACCGTATTATGTTGAATTTGTTGATGATGGTGGAGGATGCTTAGGTGTTACTGATTGGGCTGCTCCAAGTGTCAAGTTATACTCACTCAAGACCGGTTCTTTTCTATCTTCTATAGGTGGTTATGGTACAACAAATGATAATGTATGTTCATTATACCATGTTGTTTATTGAAAGTTGAAGTTCATTGTGTGTTTTTTCGAAAATCAATTCCAAATCTCTGGTGATATTTCAAATTTGAAAAAAAGATTTTAGGGACTCTCCGAAACTAAATGTTACAGTCAGTTAGATTATCTCGGAAGAAATAAAATTTATCAACAATAATCTCTAATTACAGTTTTTTTCACAATTCATTGGAGTTGTAGACAAACAAGTTAATCGAAATAGATAGGATGGCATATAAATGCTTTTGTAATAGTCTTTATCACTGAACATTTATACTGATTGTAAATACGTATATTACGTATGAAGCCTGAAAAATTAGTTTTCTTCACTCGAATGAGATTATGAACTTAGGGGGCAATGTGCACTTTAATATTGAGACATTTATCTATAAAAAAATCAGCTAAGAACACCACATTGGGATAAATATCTACTTTTATAACTATTATAACATATAAATTTTGTTAGTTTTGCTAAATAAGGATTTAGAACAACATATGTAAGCAAACAATTGTTTTCAATTAGATCGTCACCAGCCTTTACTCTAATATACATGAATATTTATAAGAAAATGTTAGACCAATCAAGGCTATTTAAGTCAATAATCACAATGAAATAGAATACGTCACTGAGCATAATAGTTAAAAGTACAAGTTGATAGTGGGAAGACAGGTGTACTGATATTATTCATGTATATTAGAGTAAAGCCTGATGACGATCTAATTGAAAACAATTGTTCGCTTACATGTGTTGTTCTAATTTTCACAATGGGAATCTTTAATATTCTAAAACAAGGATTTCAGTGACATAACTATTACTTTCATATGTTAATGTTTATTTCCTTTAAACTGTGGAAAAAAGTTATCACTAACTTAATCATAAATAAATTTACCATTTTATTAAAATAATGGCCTGGTTCATATTAGTAATTTGTTTCCATATGGGTTTTCTAGTGAAAAGTTAACATTGATTAGGTTAACAATGTCATGAATGTAGACGAATGTTCACTAATAACAGTGACGATAGACATGCTATGTTAAATAGTGACTAAAGATAGAAAACTCAGATATTGCACTTTTAAATAAGGTGTTATGTGTTACCGCACTTATTGTGAGGTCTGAAACTCCTTATTTTGACTGGTTTTCGTATTTAGAGCTTGTGATGTTCAAGAGTCATATGGAGTGATGAAACACTGATGCAATTATTCTTCATTTCGTGTAAAGTAGCGATTAAAACGAAATTTCAATTTTCTGCATATTATATGGTTCCACATAGCTAGAACTCTTCCTATTTTGTATTCACTTACAAAACATACGGCCGATTTCAATAAATTTTTTATTCTTTTTCATTTTTCATTATGTATTGCAAAATGTTATAAATCATTAACTTTATTTATAATTGGTTTTGTAAACGACTTAACTGTGTGAAGTTTTACTGTAGTCTGTAATTGATTCAAAGCTTGATAAAAATTAGGTTATTTTACAAGGTTTCCTGGTCCCGGCTCTATACGAGATGGTATATAATACTGATTTTACTTCGTATACAGTCTACAAGTTTATCTATTACTGCCTAAAAATCAACGTTTCAGCAGTGTAACCTTTTTCACAGACAATTATTTAAAAAAGTACTGGGAATATTGCATGTATAACAGAAAGTTTTTTTCAGGAATGACGTTGATATGTAAGAAAAGTTTTTAAACCATGTCTTGACAGCTTGTGTTCAGAAGAAAATTCCATGAATACTGCACCCTTATCCAGTTATACACACATATATACGTGTGTAAACACACACATACATGGTGAATACAGAATTAGTAAATGATCATTTCATTTTGAAGCACAGTCAAATGTTTATGATTTACGTAAAATATCAAAACCTTTCCTACTTTTCAATTATTAGTGAGAATATATATATTAACTGAACAGATTTTTTATGAAACACTTTTGTTCTGGTGAGAAAAAATATTGATTTTTCCAAATAATCACTCAGTCATAACATGTGTTACTTTACAACCCTCTCTTTTTCTCCCACCATTTTCATTGTACATATGAAATAAATAAATGGCAGCCAAAGACAGTCAAGAAATAATATGATAAGGGTTAAAGATCTTTCATTCAACGCTTTTTCTGAGATATATCTTATAAAGATTTCTGTTTAATATTTCGAAAATTTGGTATTCTTGGCTATCTGTTTTTGATAATTATTTTTCCTCGTTTGTTCCATTCCCTCTTGTTTTCATACTAACATACTGTTAGATATTCCCCCCTATCACATAAGTCATGCTCTTAACAACGTTATGCACTTTCAATAACCTATAATGTTATCTTTCAAGATTATTCATTACGTGACAAATTGTATTCGATTCTGAATTCTTCGGCAAATCAGTAATGTACCTGGTTTACCAAGAGAAGAGACTAATCATTGTCGTACGGCATAAATAGATTGGATTTAGGACCAAACAGTTGTGTGTTCGACCCCAAGTTGGTATATTTGTACTCAGTAACCAAATGTTTCGAGTCAAGCCAAAGCGTTTATCCAGTATTTTCTAGTTTTAATGAATACTCGATTCGTTTCACTTCATGATGAAAATCAAAACCACTAGGAATTCTCTTCCATAATAGCACGTGGACCGACACACTAAATGGGCGAATTTTAATAATTTCTCTTTCGTCCCAATATATATGACTAGTTAACTAGAAATCAACATATTAACTTTACAGAAAGTTTAATCCTTTAAGGAAACACATATTAGTATACTCATGTTGACTTCTGCTTCACAGAAAATGATTTCCTATAAGGTAATTTAACTTTAGATTTCTTGTTCATCTTCATCATTTGCCTTTGTGATAAATTTTGCATAATGAACTACATATAATTTGAATTTCCTGCTGATGGTGATAGATTCGAGTAAATCTTTCTAGTAACCATTCAGAAATCTTGTGAAAACACTCTAGTGTTGAATTACGGCATATTCTGTACGGACTTTCGTTCGACTGACTACATTAAGAAATTTTAGTGGATTCGCTTTGATCAGTCACGATTTTTGTCTTCAAAAAGAAAAACTGATCGGAAAAAAGTTTTATGATCATTGTTTAATTCTAGCTTTGTCAGACTGAAAAATAATGAGTAGATAATTCTACATGCTGGACGGCTCCTCATCGATGAGGATACACGACGTCTTTCACATATGTCTAGTCTTTCCTGGTTCTCGATGGTTGTCTAACCAAGACTGATGCATGATGTAATTTATAGAACTACAACAATCACCATGAACCTCCTATGGTAGGCTAGAATTTCATAGAAGTAAAAACAACTAATCACAGGAAATGTAATCATCATTGGCTTTATGTAAGGTGGAAGTTTGTTTCACCTGTCATTTGTATATTTTCGTTATTTTCTCAATCTGGCAAGACATGAATGAAATCATAGGGATAGTAAAGTTCATTTCAAATGGTTTTCCTTCGAAGTATGCACTCCAAAGATTCTTGTTTCAACCGAGTGTTTATAATATTATCACTAAAATGTTAGTTGTTTTTCTCATTCGTTATTTCTCCAGTGGAATTTACTGTTAGTAGGGCTCCAAATAAGTAAAAAATATATAATCAAAGTACTCACAAATCATCAGTAGCTTTAAACAATAGGATCTAGATATTTTAGGCCTCATTCAAGAATTATGAATGTTGAAGAATACAATAAGATGTCAGATTTCAACGTCCATGAAAAACTTATGGATGGAAAATAATAAGACTTTGTTTATTTGACATCTACAAATATCTCAAGCTTATGTTAAATAAACGAAAAGAGTGATTGCGAAGCAGTTACCTGTATGTCGGATAAGCATCGCTTTAATTATAAAACTCTTCTGACCAACAGTATAAATCAATGTGTACAAGGTTAGTAGAAGTCTTCCAAAGGCAGTCATATTGCATCTTCTTAACATTGCCAAAGCAATAGCCATATATCTGGAAAATCCAGAATTGTGTGTTCAAAAGAGATTGGTTCAACGTCTTCTTCTACCATGGTCTTAATGTCTCATAATTTTTTTCATACTCTTCTTCCTTCACAGCAATCTGCTTTCCCTTCCATCTTCTTAAACCTTCTACCCTTAACTGGTTTATTTCTGTTTCTATGATCCTCATGAATACATTTCATCTCACATTCAACATTTTATCTTATCATGCTGATCCATCCTTTCCCAATAATGATTTCCCTATCTATCTTTTGATGAATACTTAAGCCATTAACAATCAAACTATTGTTAGTTTCCCTGTTTAAAATTTTTTGTTTAAAACTTTGTATATTCTACCTCACTGTTACCATGTCGAACAGAAGTTTATTATCATTATTATTGTAATTATCATCCTGGAAAATAAGTATATATTTGTGATTGTACAGCTTTGTAAATAAATTCTCCGAAAAGAGATCTCTTCATTTAACCAATCTTTCTTATTCAAGGTAAATATAACTATTTCAAGGTTGTAAAAGAAAACAAACAATAAATAAGTTATAAAGTGAATATAGGTCATGTGTTCTAAAATTCTCATACCATTTATATAAGTGATCCATGATTGGTTAAACTTGTCAACAAAATATTTATTTGCTTTCACTTTCAAGGTTATTCCTTTGTATTTTCGATCACATGATAGAACGGTCAAATTTGATATGTTAACAATAAATCAAATATTTTATCATAAACTTTATGGGTTATATATTCAGAATACGAAGATAATTAATGAATAATTTACCCAACCATCTCTGTTTTGACTAAAAAATACTTTTGGTTTTCAACTGAAAATAATATCTCTACTGTAAACAAATAAGTACTAGGTGACGGCCATCAGTGAATGAACATTTTCGCATACTTTTAGTCACCACTATTAGGACAGACCTCTATCTTACATAACACTTTTGTTTCCCTCTGAATTTGTTCCTGTGCACAGTATTCAGACCAGATTAACTCTGGATTGTTGATTTCAACACGAACAACAGATTAACATTCTTAATCTGTTTAAGTCATTGTTGAGTGTCAGTGTTGATATATATACCAGTAGATCAGCTAACAATATTTCTACAGTTATTAGATTACTGATATTGGTTTTTGTTGCAAAACACAATGGTACTGCTCGTAAAATATAGAACAGTTTATTTAGTTATTTTTCCATGTTTGCAGATATTAAAAAGTACAGTTTAAACAGTAACTCCAGATTACAATAAATGAACGATCCAAAACTACTGTATTATTTGAGAAAAAACGTACTAAGTAAACAGTATGCATGATTATTATGATTATGAAAGCTGATATTTAGTGTGATGCATGGAAGATCACTCGATAAATTATACTACATTTTTAAACACTTCTAGAATCATGAACTTTGACAAAATAGTTATCCAGAACACTCTAGTTCTCAATACTTCTCTAGTTAATATGACTTCATGTTGGAAACTACCACTAATCTCTTCAAAATCTTCATCCGGTACACAGCCATTTTTAACTAGTCACTTAACATAATGTTCACATAACAACATAATATAAATCAGAAGGGGTTTTATGGAGATTTCAGTATTTTCAAGGTTGAAATCATGAGCCAATTGAAGATAGACCACCATCGAAAACCTGGAAGCATTGGACGGCCCTTTCGTCCTATTGTGGGACTCCTCAGTGGCAGTGCCCATCCACGATCCCGTCTCGCGAGATTCGAACCCAGGACCTACCAGTCTCGCGCCAGAGCACTTAACCGATAGACCACTGAGCCGGCCGGCACCGAACGGTGTTAATGTATAACTTCAACCAATCCACAAAATCTGAGCGCACTGCTGAGGAGTCCCATAATAGGACGAAACGGCCGTCCAGTGCTTCCAGGTTTTCGATGGTGGTCTATCTTCAATTGACTCATGATTTCAACCTCGATAATATATAAAACCCAACATACTTTAAGAATTGGATAAAATAAACTTGAATACCATGAAGCAAAGATTTTACGTTGGAATTTCTTAAAAAAAAATCAAATTTACAGATAATAATGATGATAATAATATACCAAGTGAAACTCATTATAAATGCAGAACATAACTTCTCTGAACAAATATATTATCTTTAAAGGAAGATTGTAATAATAATTATGAAAAAAAGGAACAAAGGAGCAAGTTACAACTATGTCTGCATATGTGACTGATTAACAGAATAAAACGTAGAATTTCAGCACTTTAATGCTAATAATTTGTACGATTTAATACATTAAAACCTCTTATAAGTAATAATTTATTGATCTCTTCAAGTTATAATTAATGTTCTACTTGATTCTTTGTGTTGCATTCTTTTATCGTTTTATTCTGTAAAGATTTTACAACCTTATGGAATATGTTATGCTCCATGGATGAAATCATTTCTAATCGCTGATCATGTTAATCATCGTATACAATCATGTCAAATTAAACATATCAATGAAAATGACACTACTATTCTAACAAATGATTTCAATAGATCAATAAAACAAACCAATGGATTGAATCAAATCAATGTTAATGGACATAAAATTCCTTCTATTAATTTATCTTCATTGAAACCGATTGCTGAGAAAGGTACACATTCAATATGGCATCCAATGGCTATCACTACAGATGTACAACGAAAACGAATAATTGTAACAGAAGCATTAGGCAACGTTAAAGTGTTAAAATCAATGGAAGCAATTTAATGCTAACTACTACTATTAATACATTTACAAATAATATGGAAAATTTAAAAAAAGCGTTTACCATTTTATTGTAATCATTATGTAATCTGGGAATATTTTCTTTCCCAACACTTTATTTAGTAACAAACAATTTTCTACCGATGATGTCATTATACTTTTTTTACGTAAATGACAATTTATGATACCATTACACAATATCCAGGATATCCATGTGATTATTTTTATTCTTAAATATTAATGATCTTAGTACTAGTTTTTAAAATTGATTCATTAGAAAAAAGTGAGTATCTCATTGAGATGGTGGAGAAGATTTGTAGCTCAAGTGGGAGATTATGATGGAGTTTTGTTCTCTGAGCTGGATGGTTTGGTTGTGGAGCTTTCATCGCCCTTCTGAACGACATCATCAGCACAAACTTTGGGCAGAAGTGAAGTGTTCTACCCGAAGTTTATGCTGATGATGTCGTCCAGAAGGACGATGAAAGTTCCACGACCAAACCATCCAGCTCAGAGAATAAAACTCCATCGAGTATCTCATTGATAATAATGATGATACAAATAATAAACTTTCCTAGTCTCAGATATGTCTTTCAAGGAAATAAAATGAAATATTCATTGAATTCTTTTCAGCTGAAAATTATATTCATATTATATTTCAACTTTATGAAATCACCATAGTTTACCTATAAATCGCTAGTTTTGAGGTAGATGAACTCATTAACTTTTAATCTATTCATCAGTTATTGAATCTAGTAACTGGATTTATCTGAAAGTCTTGTTATCAATTTACTATAGTAGGTCAGTCAAAAAACACAATAAACTACTGATTAATTTTTTTTTTATAGTGTGCTAGTCAAAATACGATGTTTTCTTTCATATCTAATCTATGATAATTATAGTGAAAATAAAGTTTACAGTCTAGAATTGCCCGAGGAACGACTTAAGAAAGCTCAAAAGAATGAACAATTAACCAAAAAAAGTTTTTGTTATTTAAAATAATATAACTTCTGTTCATTTCTAATGACTGTACAATCAAATTTCAGGGATATATGGATTTGTAGATGCTTGTTATGATGACTATTGCTCTTAATATAATGGGGAATAAGTAGGCTTAATGATCATGCTTTAAGTTTATGGACGTGTAAATTACGTAAGAATCTCAGTCTTGCAATTATTTTTAAAAGAAATGAATTTTGATCTTGTTCGTTGTTACGCTAAACATTTTAATGTATAAGTATGTCATTTTTTCGCATAACACAATTGATGTTTTGCTGAAAAAATAATATCCTAATATCCGTTTACTGTGGACTACTCACTTTCATAATTCAGACTTGTGAGTAATCGCCATTCGACTATATTATTTTCATTCGCTCAAGCTATTCATCACATAAAAGAAACATTCATACAAATTTTCTCTAATCTGGCAGGTTTAAATTTGTCTACTGGCAAAAAGTTTTGTACAACAAAAATAATGAACATTGTATGATAAAGTGGATTCACTTTATTTCGTATAGTGTAAAACTTATACAAATGAGTGCTCTAGAAGGCCGTTCCATCCTATTGTTGGACTCCTTAGAAGTTCACATCCACGATCTCGCATGTGAAGATCGAACCCAAGATTTTCGGTCTCACGCGCGATCACTTGGTCTCAGCAATGTTAATCTCTGACACCAACCAATTCACAAACCGTGCAATGGGTAACCGCTGCCTACGGTGGATCACTGTCCCATATCCGACACGTAATGAACTCTACTGGTCACGGCTTCTCACTAGAACTATGAGTTAGATTATGCAAATTCTACAATCAACACAAATCCCCTGTACTTAAACGAATGGGTGATGCGACAGAATAACATCACGATATTGCTTAGCAATTTATCTGTATACCAATCCACAGGTCATCGATGAATAACCTCGTAGGGAACACAACTCAAGCGGTTCTAACTAAAAAGTATAGTATTTCGAAAGAAAAGTTTCGTTTGCGAAGTATCATTTTGATTGATACAGGTCATAAGTGAATGTATTCTTCCGTAATAATTTGTTAAAAGTTGATCGTTTAGTTTCGCAAAGTTCCTGGTTGTTGGGACATTCACACATATCACTACGTGTCTAAACGAACGCTGGACATGGCTTAGTCATTGCACATTTACAGAGATAACACAATATAGTTATTTTTCGGCTAGTTTGATATGTTTGAACTTAACCTTTCTAAACGACCACTGTTTACTTTACAAATAAATATTTATAAGAAATACAGACATGTGAAATAGTGTGAGCACATTATTTTATTTATTAGAAACATTCATCTGATAAATAATGAGGTCAAATAGAAATAAACAAACATTCCGATGGTTACAATGTTACAAAAATATTGTATAATTTACTCTCGAACTTATGCAAATTTTTCGTAATGTGACAAAGGTTTTCATGACAAACTGTCACCAGACGGTACTGGACAGTTGTTCTATTCTAATTTATCAGTCGATAGATTGTAAAGGTATACAAAATGTGTTGATCCAATACACCCGACACAATTTGTTTAAGCGAATTATAAAGAAATCATGAACATCAAAAATAAATGGTTAAAAATCATTTGAATTATGATCACTATTTCTATGGTCTTTCAATATCGTCAAATCGGTTGAGGTTAGCTATACACAGCATTACATGCTGGCTTAATGGCCTTGAGGTTAGATGTCCATCGTGAGACCGAAGGTCCTGGTAGGGTCGGAAATACGGATTGCTGAGGAATCCTGTGTTGAGATAGAATATCTATCCAGTGTTTCCACGTTTTCGGCGGTTGTCAGTGATGTAAGCAGTAAAAATTCCGTATTTTGCAATACAACAACCTGAAAGTAACAATTTAAAATCCAGAAATCTCGAGGTGGCGGTTGAAGGTAGTCGACAGAAGACCCTGGACCTAGGTTTCGTGCTGTTTGACATAAGTCAGCAGGGTATACCCATAATCTTTGGAGATCTGATGCGCCCTGGAAGTATTTAATCTCTTGTCACCAAACTTCACATTCAGAGACGTTACCACCACTTTATATCTCAACATAGTGCACGCGATGTCGAGTCACCTTGACTAATGGCCACATTGCAACTTGATCGACAGAATTCTATCAGCACTAAGAAGGACCTGAAAAACATGACATTGGTCACTTCTCAGTGATTAATCATTTGTAAATTTAGACAGGCTTTTAGATTAAATTGTACAGATTACACTCAAGAGTGACCAAGCACAACTTTGTTCCATTCATGGTGCATACAGATCAATACTTTTTATGACTTATAAGTTTATAAAAGATGATACGTTTTGCCGCTAGTTGCAGATTTAAGTTTATTAGTATCGCTGGCTGATATAGTGATTCAGGTACTTTATCCTTAACTTTTCACTAAAGCTAAGCCATCAATATAATTATGACATGAGTATAAGTTGTTTTGACTGATTAAAACCAGGTTCGCTTCTAAATCAATTGTTTCGTGATTACGCTTATCAACATCGTAATAAAATTCATTTTTATTTTGAAATATTTGAAATGTATGCATCAGAAAAATTCTCATTGTTTTCGAACCACAAAATCTGATGAACGAAGTATAGAAGTAACGTAAGGAATCACACTAAACTATTTGCAAATATATATTTTTATAAGCAGAGATGGATAGTGGCTAGCAGTGGAATCCAGTTTGACGCGCGTTTCGTCCTATTTGGGATTCGTCAGATGGATGTACCTGTATCTCAGAGTTGATGTTCACTCTGGGACTCGAACACAGTACCCTCGCTTCAAACGCCATCGCGTTATCCACTCGGCCACTGAGTCCTGATAGCCACTGACCAGTTGCAGTCCTAACAAATCGATGGGAAGATTCAAACAAACATTACTGAATGAATATATTTTTATAGTTTATATCACAAACTGACATTAGTCACAATACCCCGACAAACCAGGAAACATCAAACATCCATCCCATCCTAAAATGGGTATTCACATTAGTGCTTATCCATTACCTTACAAAACTCAGGACCTTTAGTTTTGCAGTGGACACCTTATATCTAGTCCAATAAACCACCATGGAATGGTGTACAGATCTAACTGTAATATGTTTATCGGAGTCCCAGGTGACCATTTCTAATAAATTTCAAACAGCATGAAATCTACATTTAGATCTTAGTTCAGACTCAATTCAAACTTTTGACAAGATATTTTTCATTAAGTTCACTATCAATAAAATTTTACATTGTTCCATGGGCTATTGGAAATGTAATTTAATGATTTATACTCTTGGGATGAGAGAAAGCCGAACCTGTATATATTCTCGTTTTTATCAATCCGTATGATACATAACATCTACTTAACATTACAGAGGCACCTTCATGCTCTACCTTTGAACCATTGACTAAAAATATAAATTTGCACTGTCACTGAGTCTTGTAGAGTTCTTCTTTTATCTTTCTCAAACTAATCACTTTTACATCGCTTTTTTATATCAAAGACTTGATATGAATATTGATTATATTCCAACAATATTCAATAAAGACTACGCATTCGTGTTTTAACATTTATCTTAAATCTGTATCTTTATCCCATTGTTTCCACTAACATTAGAGATCAACACACTACTTCATACTCTAGGGAAACTGTCTACTTAAAATAATAAACTATGACAGTTAAATTTCACTCATTGATCAATATTCATTTAACACTGTAGAATACTCAGAAGGAGTTTTGTGGAGATTTCAGTATTTTCAAGGTTGAAATCATGAGTCAATTGAAGATAGACCACCATCGAAAACCTAGAAGCACTGGACGGCCGTTTCGTTCTATTATGGGACTCCTCAGTGGCAGTGCCCATCCACGATCCCGCCTC